>NC_085026.1:13126421-13348921 GCF_963692335.1 Osmerus eperlanus | reverse complement strand
CTTCTGTCTCTACTCTCTCTACTCTCTCTCTTTCTCTCTCTCTCTCTCTCTCTCTCTCTTTATCTGTCTCTCCTTCTCTGTTTAGCTGCATTTTCATTTCCCCCCCATTCCTCTGCACACCATTCTGTATTCTCCATCTTCCCTTCCTACTTGCCCTGGGCTCACCACAGCAATGGAGAGCACAGACCACTGGGTCCAGCCCCTGTGGCAGGGGCTTGGTTAAGGACAGAGAGCTGAGCAGAGATGGCTGGCTGGCTGGAGAGGCTCCACCGGTGTCCTTTCAAAGGGAAGAAACTCATAACAGAGACTGGCAGTTGAAAGATAAGACCTTCTGCTCATCCTCCTTTTTCTCTCTCCCATTTTTTGTGTGTCTTTTTTTGTTCTTCACTCAATCCCAGGGACATCTTGTGAGTGCCAAGACTTTGTTGTGTTCTTTTATCTCTGTCTTCATGTTTCTCCATTTCTCTGCGATGTCAGCAGAGACTCAAGGCTGACAAGCTGGACACTTGTGTCTGTTAGCTGCCTTGTTCTGGGCTTCTGAGATCTCTACAATGCTCTTCTCAGCACACTGAGGCTAGCCCTGCTGACCTGCTCTAATGGTTCCTAGTGTCTATGGGAAAAAGGGTGGAGGAGGAGGGGAGGGGAAGGGACGAGGAGAAGGAGAGAAGGGCGGAGAGAGGACACTGTTGTCTGTGGTCACAGTTAGGGGTGACTCTCTAAATTTGTGCCATATGCAGCTTCCTCTCTTCACCCCTTGGTTGACTGTGAACCAGAGGACAGAATCTCATTGGGAGTCAGAGGTCCGACAGATTAATCTCATTGGCTGTCTGTGAGCCTGAGGACAAACTGAGGGATGGTGGCAGTTCAAACAATGGTACCTCGTTCACACAGAGAAGCAGTCTGGCATCAGGAACTAGGATTGGCCCAGCTCAGTTCAGTTCACCTCTGCTCAGCTCAGCTTGCAGGAAGGGTGTTAAGGGGAATGAGAGGGTTGTGAGTAAATAGCGACATCTCTCTTCCATCCCCAGAAATCCCTCTCTCTCTCTCTCTCTGTCTCTGAGACACCAGAGTGCCTTTGCTGTCAGGAGGAAGGAGAGAGGAACACACCCTATTCATTAGAACCAGATGCATACACACAAAAGCAGTCACATGTATACACGCACGCACACACATACACACACACACACACAAGCAACTCAACACAAAGTTAACTGAACTACCTAAAAAGCACTTCCTGAAAACTTGAAAGTTGTGGCATGTTCGTGTATCTTTAATGAAGTTCTTTAATGTCTGGTCCAGTTTATGTGTTCAGTCTACTCTCTCAGCTAGTTATAACTCAGTGGAGGGTGTAAGGACCCCCAGTACTTGTACGCGTCTTATATGTACCATTGTTTGAACGTCATGAATCTGGTTTGTTTTTTTAACATTCTAGTTCTTCTCTGGTATGGGTTCTCACATTCTCTCTACTTGTTTGGTCTGGAGTTTTACATTCTAGGTCTTCTATACATGCTTTCTGGCTCCTGGAGACTGCAAT
This sequence comes from Osmerus eperlanus, assembly GCF_963692335.1. Lineage (NCBI taxonomy): Eukaryota > Metazoa > Chordata > Actinopteri > Osmeriformes > Osmeridae > Osmerus > Osmerus eperlanus. Next base: position 13,347,387 of record NC_085026.1, on the reverse strand, counting down.
CCCAGATGGCAGTTTTAGAGTTGCCTCGGCCAATGAAAAAGGTTGATACAAAAACATGGCCAATGAAAGAGGCCAATACTGAAACAAAGTGACATCAAAGTGTGGCTTGATAACTATATTAAAACTGTATTTGCTTGAATGCAAAAGATGTAAATGATACTACCATGTTAAACATGTCTCTTGTTTCCCTGGAAGAATAGAATTCACCAAACGTTTTTCCTCTCCATTAAAAAAATCCTAGTTTTTATAAAATAGTACTGCTTGGAAAAAATGTTTTATCAGTTTGAGTTTTGTTTTTGTCCAGAGCTGTTGTGGATTGTTTTCTTGTTGAGAAATAAACTACCCATATAACAGGAAACAGAGAAAAACTGTTTTGGTGACTGTTTTTCTCTGTTTTTCTCACTCTTGATTGCTTGGATGCAGCTTATTTGCAGCTTTTTAGGTTTAACATGTCATTTCCAAACTATGATAAATTAACAAGTGTCCTTTTGTATGTGACCTGTACTATATGGCTTCCTTTAATATTGTACATATGATTTACTTTGTTTTATGTAGTGTGATATATCTAGATTAATTTTGTACAAAATGGTCTGTACAGAATAAAAATACCATAGCAACCGAAAGCTGTCCATGTGGTACATACATTCTTCTTCTCCTGTTTTGCCTGTGAGTTGCTGCACCATTAGAAAATATTCTAATATTTTTTTGTTGAACCCTTCTTAAGATGTGTGACAGATCCCCAGGCCGTCTGTGCTTCTCTCGCTGTCTCCACTGGTGTATAACTATATAATAATAATAATAATATTTGAATTTATATTTTCAACCATAAATAACTTTTGGGTGTTGTTTTACTTCAGTGTCAAAGAAATCGAAGAAAAAAAAGATCACAGCTCACACACACAACTCTCCTTATTTAGCTTGTAGTTGACTGCAGTCAGTAGCAGTCCACTAGTTGTTTAAGATTAATCCACAAGAGAGTGCTGTTTAACTTCAGTGAAGGCTGCGTGAGTGAACCCTCCATCTGTGGCCCAAGACCTCCTATAAATCTAGGCCACGGCTCAACAATACCACTCAGAGAACACGTTTTACACTTTTCACCTGACTTGACCTGACCTAGCATTGGGATCAGACTAATAGAAGATTGATGGGCTCTGATCCAGCCTTTTATGACCCATCCACGTGCATTATGGATTACTTCCTGTTTCATTTGATTCCATTTCCACCAGTCTGGTAGCTTAACTCTCTCTGAGAGCGTGGGAGTGAGACATAAGGAAAGGGTCAGAAAGAGAGAGGAAGGGGGAGAGAGTGGAAGCAGAAATGACGGAGATGGAGGGAGAAAACGGGGGTGGAGGGATTTTTGAAATAATCCTATTTGAACCAAAAACCCATTTCCAAGAGTGACGTGCATGTGCAGCCCTCACAATTAAACAGATAAAGTGATCAACAAGATTGAAGTCACGCGGTGACAAACAACTGCAAGCATAAAACAAGCGAGGCAGAGAAAACGAGAGTGGAAGAGGGAGGGGGAGTATTACGTCAGCTCAGTACAGAAGGTGAAGACCGGGTGAGGAGATTGGTGATCCTTAGTCGGCTGGATAGGATTCAGCAACAAGGACAATTCCATTCTGTAGTGGGTGGTGAACATATGAGTCGGATTGTTAAACTATGGTATTTAACCACTGGGTTCGTGGGTAATAAAGAGTACAGTTCAGCCTTATCATGCAGTGGAAACTGTAACAGCATGGAGAAAGAGGTTCCGATGTTCTCTTTGTTTTTATGTGTCTGTGTGTGTGTGGAGGGGAAGTAGAGAGATCATGTGAGGCGAGTGGTCAAGGGAGGGAGTTAAATAGGAATAAATAAAGAGTTATTCACCTCACATGGTAAAGCCGGAAAAGTGCTGATGAGGAAAGTGCATGTTAGGAAAGTCAAATTCCAAAGAATAAATACATTAAAAGCATAAATATGCCAACATTTCCTGACACTTTAATCCTAATCTGTGTTCACTCTATTTAAATCCTGGATAACCCATACAACAGGAATAAAGCATTTGACGACAACAAGCAGATTATCATACACACTGGGATTGAAGGGATAGGAGAGAGTGAGGTGAGGGGTCAACCTCTGTTATTACACCGGATATTATAGCATTTAGACAATGAGCACTATGATGACTCCTAACTTATTACCGGATAGATTTGGTGTTTGTTTTTGGGATCCACCGGCTGTTCCCAATGCTACTCTGAGCCCGGGAGGGAGAGGAGGCATGGCACGGACCCTCTCAGACTGGAATCCACCTTTAATCTGACCAGATCACCCCTCCACACACACACACACACCTGCACAAAAAGCACACACACATACGCCGCCTCCTAAATTATTACTTCAGCCAGAACAATTTGCAATATGATGGCACAGATGGAATAGGTTGAACCCCAATCAAATTCATAGCTATACGGAATATCTAGTGATCTCTTACTAGTGTCCCTGTTCACTGGCTTTGTCACGTCTGGGGCCTGTCTGGGCTGCAGGGCATCACAAGACATTACTAAGAAGAACACAGAAAAAAAACAAGCCTTTTACAAAACAAAAGCAATCGTTTCAACTCTGCAACACAGTCTCATACACGTACCAGCAGTTGCAGGTTTTCTAGGAAGAACGCATTATAATAACTATCACTTCATTGAATACATACACAAAATGACGAACAGAATGTTTTTGAACCAGCCAGTACTTTAACCAGTTTTTTATAAAGATCTAAAAAGGATCTTGTTAACGGATCACAGATTTGTACAATCCATGAAGAACCCCATCACCGAATTAAAAGATTTATCAATGAGATGAACATTCCACATTTGACCAATTGTGTACACACTTATTTTGCTACCTCAGTGGAGTGACAAAGGGTGTCCTTGGTAGATACAGGGAAGGGTGCCCCGAGTGCATTAGAGGTGTAGCAGGGTTCATACCATGCTCCCTCCCTGGTCAGATGGCTGCCTGGGGTTCGCTACTTAGTACTCAGGCAGCCTCCAGCCTCACAGCCCCCTGCCCCCTGCCCCCCACCTCCAGCCTCACAGCCCCCTGCCCCCCACCTCCAGCCTCACAGCCCCCTTCCCCCTGCCCCCCACCTCCAGCCTCACAGCCCCCTGCCCCCTGCCCCCTGCCCCCCACCTCCAGCCTCACAGCCCCCTGCCCCCCACCTACAGCCTGACAGCCCCCTGCCCCCTGCCCCCCACCTCCAGCCTCACAGCTCCCTGCCCCCTGCCCCCCACCTCCAGCCTGATTGTCCCATGTCCCAACCTGTCCTGTCCTGTTCTGTCTGTACCCGACCCTGAATGTCCTAGGTCTGGGCAGTTGGGCAGCTTTTTGTTTATGTCTAGTAGTGTGTGTCTAAGTTAATTGGTGAGGGCTTCTGAATGCTCCTGGATTGTCCCTGAAAAAAGACAGATTGTGACTGTGCCACAATGTCACGTCCTCAAAGCGTGCCAGATCCTCCACACAAGCACAGGATCTCGTGCTGTTGATGAACACGCTGTTCAACTTAGAGTTTAAGCTTCAGACTTGGTATTAATGCTCAAGAGAACAGCCAAGATTTCAGAATTTACAAGGGTAGAAAAATAGGTAACTTCCTTAAACCTTTGCTGGATGTGTGGTGCACACACATGAATGAAAACTGGTGCTGAACTGGAGAGTTGCATTTAATAACATGCACTCATGTTTTAATTTGATTTCAGGAGCCCACATGCACCCATCTAACTCGGGCTGTAGCCCATCTTGCCTTCAGACTGGGTCATGTTTCATACTCCACAAGTCCAGATGTCTCAATTCAGTTAAATCTCCAATGCCTGCCTTAGCTATCAGGAAGACTGCAGTTCAGACAATGGCCTGAAGAAGGAGCTGTTGTATGTAGGCCAGGAAAGAAATGGATGAGAAGGAAAAACAGAAAAAGCGAGGGGAGAAAGAGGTCAGCTGAGGTGAGCAGTGGGATGGTAGGCTAAAGCCTCTCACAACCGCAACAAAATATGAACCTAATCAGATAGAGACACAAACACACACACACACTTAAACACACACTTACACGCACACACAAACACGTATACACTAACAGACAGACACACACATACACAAACAATGAGAAAGACATGCTTGCACAAATAGAAAGTAAACAATCACACTCAACTACAGGCAACACACTGGTCTTTACCTGCAGAGAGCTGGTTTAACTATACTCACCAGAGATATAGAATTGGACCTTAACCCCAGACCCACGCATGTCATTAACCCTAACCCTGACCTTCCCCTTAACCCCAACCATGACCATATCCCGGCTGGTCCTGCTATATGCTTTTGGCAGGAAGTATCAGTCATCCTGCCATTGTTCACACCACAGTGAGGCCATGCTAATCAGGGATTGAAATGTCTGATGCCAAACAAATGTTGATCAATCATGAAATGATGTTCACGCTCCCAGGCAGGCCACACCATCAGGGGATTAGATTATTGAAAATCTGGCAGCCCAGAGGCCGTCCTCTGTAGGATCATTAACAGAGTGCATTCCTCTTGTTCTCTGTTTATTAATGCGTCACTTGCTGCCAATGACGCCAATGGGCATGGGCTTATCCCTCATGCTCATTTGCGAGAGACGCAATGGGAATAATGCTTCTGTAATGCATGTGAGACGAGTTGCCTTCATCACTGCTAAACAAGCACGGACGTGTATTAATTGAGCAAGCACTCAGGAAGCAGGAAGGCTTGCCGTCATCACGCTCAGCCCTCCAGATGGCTTTCACTTAATAGATACACAGAGATGGCATGGAGATGGGAGGTCAGCTGTTAGCTTTGCTGAGGAAGTGTTCTCTTATGAAGAGTGACATAAGGGGACACATTCTGCAACGTGATGTTTATCAGTACAATCCTGGCTGTAAGCTGATTATTTTTGTAATAATGTGCACTTCTGACTATTTGTTTGACCTATCCTTTCCCCAAGACAGTGAACTCATATAACTTTAGTGTTAGTTTATGAGTCAACATCATCTTATTACCCTATGTCCTTTTAGTGATTTTAGAGTAAAACAGAATATGTCAGTATATCTTTTTTTACTTGTAATTGTGAGTTTAAAGAATATACTTTTTGAACCAAGGAGAGATGACAGCTGGACTTTGTCAAAGGTTTTTCTGGAGTATTTGAGGTTATTGACTGCACCCTCATTCACCTTAATCACCCAGGTGGTGAAAATGGGGAACTGTTTTGTGATCAAAAAGGCTAATGCTCAACTACTACCCAAGCTGGCCAGCCCCAGATACCACCGATGGCCAGGATGACAGGCGGATCTTTGAAAACAGTTAACGCTGGTGGAAGGAGGGGAGATCAGTAGACACCTAATGGGTGACATTGTTTATGCATGTCACCCATACCTGAAAACTCCTCTTATGAACCCTTAGACCCATGAGAATTTATTTAGGTCCATATTTATTTTGCCTACAACGGGAATTTGTTTACATTTTGTCAGAATCCATCATAGCGGACCCTGAACACAAACAAGTTACAACCCCTTTTTCAACTTTTCTTTTTACTAGTTTAACCAATCCAGGGTTAGAATTAAGATGTACAACTCTGATAAATTAGAAACCAGTTTAAAACTAGATTTTCAAACCCCCAACCAGGATTCATTTAATCCATGTTGGTGCAACCCAGCCTTAGATTTGAATCATGAGATAAAAACATTTATAGTAATAGACATCACAGAGACCTCAGAGACTTTGGGCCAGTTGCCGTGGTTATTTAAGGTGTGAGAAAGGGATGAATGTCTTGTCCCCTGACGCTTATCTTTTCCACCCATGTGGGTTTGGTGCACGAAGAGGCATGCAAGCCAGTAAGTGTATTCGGCATCATGCGGCTGTATTCCCTGTCTGAAACTAGAAAGCAAGGTTTTTCATATGTACACATGCAAACACATGTACGTGTATGTGTGCGATGTGTGATGTGCAGTATGTGTAGTTTTACTCCTTTTAGAAGAGCGTGACTGAATATGAAGGTTTCTTTCTTTTACTATAAATACGATTAACTGTGAAAATGCATAAACTGAATTGGATTTGTGTCATCCATGTTAAGCCATTGATTGGCCATAGTCGTAGGCACAATGTAACTGCTCTGATTAACAAACTCCTGGTCAGGGATGCATGAAGATTAACTTGATAAAGCCTGCTTAGTTTTCAGATTAATACAAAAATTGTGTATAGTTTTAGCTTGTGATATCACAAAGCTCTTTAGAAAGAGCCCACAGAAACAGACCCAAACTTAACCTTAAAGAAAAAGCCAGGATAAAACTCCAAGAAGAGAAGAAAAATAACCAATGTTTTGAAGTAGGTGGCTGAGCGGTGAGGGAAGCGGGCTAGTAATCTGAAGGTTGCCAGTTCGATTCCTGGTCATGCCAAATGACGTTGTGTCCTTGGGCAAGGCACTTCACCCTACTTGCCTTGGGGGAATGTCCCTGTACTTACTGTAAGTCGCTCTGGATAAGAGCGTCTACTAAATGACTAAATGTAAATGTAAGTAGAGTCAAGTAAGGTATCTCTCAAGACAGTTATGGTTCCAAGAGACACGTAACTCCCCTATCACTTGTAAAGTATGCCACGTCAGGTAAACACAGTAACTAAGCAACAACGGGAAACAGGTGCTTTGGGTTGGTGTCAGATGTAGCTGACAAGAGCAACACTTGGCTGTGGTCTGTGATTTCTCTGAGGCCCCTAGAGAAAATGTGATAGTAGCAAAACTGTTTTTACTTGTTGTATGAGATGTAACCACACAATGGCTGGCTCTGTGATATCTCCGAACAGAACCGTTTGTAGTACTAAATGAAAACGTTCCTTTATCTATAAAATGTATGTGAACATAATTTCTGCTTATTGGGAAAAAGAGATCCCCTCCACTCACACATGTTTTCTGTACAGACTTTCCCCTTTGGCTTTTATGACCAGTATTCAAAGAGAACCTGACATAGTTCGCCTAAATTAGCAGATCATAAGAAGGACATCCCTGAAGAGGTCTGTTTCCAGACTGATTTCACTCTGTGCCGATCTCCAGCCTATAATCCCCTTTCTGAGACGAGAGAAGACGTCGCAACAAACAATGAAATGGGGAGGAGACATGAAAGCCCACTGCTTTCGTTCAGGGAATCCAAACCTGTAGCCACGAGTTATGCTGGCTTGTTGCCATATGAAAAAGCTATTGACTGCTTTCGTCACGCTGCAACCCTTTTTTCATAAATCATACAGCCTCATAAAGATTCTGTACGGACACTTTACTCAACAACTAATTTCTGTGATGATATCGTCGGTTTTTTCCTTTCTTCTTCTGGCCATGCATAATGATCCTACAACGATTTGTTGAACGGATATAATTGCATTAGTGCAAGTGATTTTTTTTTTCTATGTTGGTGAAAAATGTACATTTGTCAATGTTACAACTAAAATATGGCCTATAGAGGCCTTATCATTGCAAACCAATTTGATCAATCGGTCGTTTTCCAAATAGGCCTATTGTGAATTGGGGTAATTTAGGTTGCTTGAATATTATCGACTGCAGGTCAAAAAGTGTCAGCAATGAAATAAGTAGCCTGAGAACCACACAAGATTCGGACAACAAACATCAACATAATAGCAAATTATCTTTGTATAATTGAGAATAGAAGACTACATTTTAATCTTGTTTCACCTGCTTGAGTTACACTAAATGATGTAGGCTATATGTCAAATTATAATAAACAGCTGTTTATTTTATTACAAAATATATGCATAAAAAGTTAACCATATTTACAAATGAAGGTAGATGAAAAGCTTTCCGATAACCATGATCTCCAGTATGAAAAACATCAGTGTCGGTTTTTTGGTCGTGCACCTTTTAAAAACCGAACTTCACAAAAAATACTGGCGATATTGGTAAAGGACAAGGTGAATATCCTTTTGCTCAATACACACATTCGTTCCACAGAAATACGACAAAAACACTGTTTTTCATAAAAATACGTTTCATGTGACTAACATACAATGGTCTACTTTACAGGATAACAACAGAATCGGTAGAGACGAAGATAAAATTAACGTCTATAGCCTAACTAAAACCGACCAAAAAACCCTGTGATAAATTAACGCATCTACCCAGGTAAGAATGTGCCCCTCGGACACAGGAGACAAATGTTGCAGCTTGTGATATTTATACATTATAGCAGCTGTGTAACAGATCATTGTTGTGCTCTGACAACCTTATTTTGAGAAAAACCTGACCCTAAACATGAATAACAACATTTCTGGAATGGTCGATACTTTGTTTGTATTGATCAAGCCAGTCCCTGAGCTCCGAGATGCGGTAGCCCTCTGGTCCCCTGCCACCTTGGTAAACGATCTTTCCCTCTCGGAGGATGTAAAGTCTATCAAAATAAGCTCCGTATGCTGCGTTGGAAGAGTTCTCCATACTGTCTGCGACTACAAGACACTCCGGTACCTCCAGATACATCAATTTAGCGGCACTCAGTCTATCTTCCAGACAGCGGTGTTTGGGAATTTGGTAGGGTGCGTCGGAGCTCACCCATCCATCCGAGGGGTGCGCTTCTTCTATGTACACTACCAGCGAGTCTGCGATGTTAGCATACTGTCGCATGACCCCCTGGAACGCCTTGAGGCGTGCCATAAACGGTGGTCAGGTGCAGCTTCCAAAGTTGAGGATGAGCGGTCTTTTGTCTCTGGCGTAGTCCAGGATGCGACTGCGCCTCTGGTTTCCCAGCTGTACAACTTCACTGTTCGGCGCCACATATCCAAGATGCGCAGATTTAAGGAAGTCTAATTTCTGTCCGTGCCAGACGGCTTTCAGAGACTCCCAGCTACACATTCGATTCGAATCGGAAATGCACAAGGGAGGGTCAATAATACTTCCTTCTGGTTCCCTCATTTTAAAAAACACCTTTTTTCGTATGCACAAAAAATCCAGCAACCACAGCATTAACGCTGCCAGAAGAAAACGGGGCAGCAGAATAAGACATATTATAGCATTTTTCAAAGCTTTCACGCTATTCATAGCCTCTGAAAATCGCAGACCGGTCAAACTAGCCACTATATAACTTTGTGTTCAGTTCACGTTCTTGTGCGTAACGATCCTCTGGGCTGAAGTTGCTAGTTGCGCGCAACTCCCCTTTTTATAGTGCCGGTGGTGGATTGAATGGAAACAGCCCGCCTTCGAAGCCCGGTCGAGTCCTCACATGGCGGGATTACCCTCCACTCCAACGTATAACAAGAGAGGAGAGGAAGATATGTTTGTAAGTACTGTGTGTGCGTGTATCTTTCCGTATTGTGTGCGCGCGCGTATGGTCGATCATCAACAAAATCATCTGTTCTTCCAAAACATCCCTGGCGAAATGAAGCCAGAGTAGCAGGTGGATCTTGAGTTTTATTTAACTATTAACAATTGTTACTATGGGTTCTTTCTGTCCGGAACTATAGCCTACAATAACTACAAACTAAACACAGTCAAACTTTTAGCTGTCTATTTTAATGAAAAGAAAATTACAATACGGCAAATAAACGTATTGTATCAATAGTGTTGTAGTATGACAGCAATGTTTTTGTAGAATATAAATAGGCTTAATATCCAATAAAACTTTTGGTTTTTAACTTTTCAGTTCGCGGGAATGTAAACGCTGAAAGACTAGATAGCCTAATAACAAAATGTTTCTGAACATTTCAAAAGTCTATGTCTGAAGGACATCAACGAATGCTTTTAAATTTCCCAAATTTAAGTTTGTCAAATTGTATAGGCTACCATGTTGAACTGTCGCCATTCCCATCACAAACTCATTTCTAGCATAGACAGTAGACCTATAACAATAACCGTGTGACTTTTGCGAGCATGATGCCCAGTGGTTGTCTACGTACATCATCCTTAACCCCATAAAATGAGCAGTGCTTGGGTAACAGCACAGACAGAAAGGGGGCTTGCTAAATTTACGGCAAGCTTAAAGCCTTGTTCTACGCCACTGATGTCCTATACACTTCATTCAACATTTGCGCGGGGAAAAGTCTTGTACATGTTTCAGCGCATATCTCAAAATATTTTCACATGTTTGAAGCTTTAGGTAGTGTCACCCCTCCTCTCTGTCATGTGTAAAAATTGCGACCACGGCCCGCTCATACAGTAGCATGAACATTGAGAAGTCACCTCGGACATAATTCTAAACTAAATATATCCACAGTTGGTGCCTGGTATCATATAGCAGACTAAATAAGATAAATACTTTGCATTAAGAGTTTCTCAGCTTGTCTGATAATTAGGCCTACTACGTATGATAATAATAATAAATACATTTAAATAGAACAATTATCTACAAAAGATTAGCTCAAACGCTATAACCGGTTCACTGAAGTATTTGACACCTATATTGGTGATTCTGGGATAACATGATCAGCACGCCCCTGAGCAACTACATTGGTTGAGCCCCATCCTTCGGTAACGCTAATATGCGCCATAAATCCAAGTCACAGTCAGGAAATACCACACATTCTTCTAATGCTACAGACGCTCAAACAGTCCAAATGAATGAATGGTTGTCATTGGAAATACATGACCCTGTTAGAGCCAGGCTAGGCGTTCTTCATGTTGGTGGAAATAAGGACTCTATGGTAGAAAGGAGCAATTGTGGACGTTTGTGCTTCATGGTCAAAATGGTCTGGACTGGACACTTGGATCCTGGTTAAGATTTAGGCATGCAGTGTTGTAGTGTGTTGCACGTTGTTCACATTCAATGGCAACAGGAGAATTCACACCAGCAATGCAACAGCTTTGCCAACATATCCTATTGGATTCAAACTTGCTTTCATATACATTCTTAAAGCTGTCCTAACAAATAGAGGTACCGCTCAGAGAGACCTACACAATGTGCACAAGTATAGCAGGTACTACATTCACACACTGCCAGCCTAAGGTTATCCCTATCTATTTTGCAGTATGGTAGCACAATCTGATGTCAGAACACAACCTTACAGTTGCTTTACCATAAACCACTGGATAAGATTGTGTTATTGACGAAGACAAATAGTGGAAGTAGGTTATCAGGCTCTATGCTCTGCTGTCGTCTCTGTTGTAATAGAGATGAGGACCTGATATCTGAACAGTTGAGAAATAATTTAGTTTGTAGAAAACCTGGGCCAGACCTGTAAGTAATTAGGGGTTCATTAGATTTACCTCAATGTTGTAACACTTGGGAACTAATTGAGAAAGTGGGGTAAATTAAATCAAGCTTATCCAGAACACTACAAGGTCCCTTTGGATAACCCCCCCCCCCCCCCACACACACACACACACACACACTCACTCCTAGCACCGTCTCCTCCCCTCTGGTCCTACCCTCTCCCCTCTTCTCCTCTTTTCTTCTCCCCTTCTCCTTTTGTTTTATTCTCTGCTCATTTCTGCTCCCTGGTTTGTAAGTCCTTAAGGATCCTTAATCTTCTCCATCATTCCAGGGGGATTGACGTGTATTGATAGGTACAGTAAAGAAAGCATGCTTACTAACGTCTCGTGTGTTGCAGGATTTTCTTTCTTGGTTGCGTTAGCTGCTGAAGAACTGTGCTGGCCGCTAACCCACTTACCTTCTATGAACTGAGATTCTTGGCATCAGCTCCCGGGTTCATTTGAGGACGATGAAGTGCAGGAATAAACCCAGCCGGTGCCTCCCACATGGAGAGATGGAAGGAGAGATGGAGCGATGGAAGGGTTCCAGAAACCACAACCTAAAGGTTGTTCCCCTAAAATAAGGATTACTTCGAGCATCACTGCTGGCAGGATTTCCTGATAATTGATTGTGAGTCTAATCAAATGCTTGATTACTTTTAAATGCATGTAATTGTCTCATCTCATTCTTTCATTATAACTCAAAGGTTAAACTATTTGTATTGACAGAGGCATTCATTCTATACCATTGTACCATTGAAATGTAATAACCAATCACAAGTGGCTCTTATAAACATAATTACTCTTAATAAATAACAACAAAGGATGAAAAATGTTTGCAATTCTTACAGACTTTGACAGACTCAAACCTAAAGATTGGAGTCAGTCAGAGAAAGGTGTCTGTTTATTTTCCTGCTGGGTTGTACTGCAACATACAGCACAGTGAACACCATAAGCAAGCTCGCTTTATCAGAGTCACTCTGTACACCTGCAGCCCTGCACACATTCTGTCAGTGCAGTTACTCCCATTTGTCCGTGCAGATCCTCTTAAGGTCTATCATAGTGGATGTAGCGTGTCTGTAAACTATCATCCTCAGGTCTGGGGTTTAAGTCCAGGCATTTGCCTGGCCACTTACGTTAAGAGACTTGTACCAAAGCTACTACAGTGTTGACTTTGCTGTGCTGCGGGCTGTTCTGTCATTCTGAAAGGTGAATCTTCGCCCCAGTCTGAGGTTGTCTGCTGATGTTTAGCAGAAACCTTTTTGTTCTAACCTTTGCACCAAGTCTGTAGTTCCCTAGACATCAGAAGGCAGCTCCCGCCTCCCTCTTATCATTATGTAATTATTCTGCCCAGCAACTCTCCAGACCCCCCTCCCTGGCCAACGGGAACCGCTTCAAACAAGGAGAAGAGGGGGCTTGGAACACATGGAATCGATTTCAAGAAATCACACTGCAGACTACAGGAGGATAAGATGATATCTAAACATGAAAAAAAAGGTTCAGAAGTGAATTAGCGAAGGAGCCCTCCTGTCAGGGCCCTCCCCCGTTTGAGAACCCCACATATCTACAAGTGAAGAGGCATGGGCAGAGCGAGAGTGAGAGAGACGTGGAAATAGACTGTCCTCATGTGACCTCTCCCTCTGCTCAGTCTGATAGAGCTCATTAGAGTGTGTCCGTCTGTATAACCGTAGATGCCAGTCCTCCCAGAGTGCACCCACACTAACCAGATGGTGGAAGCAGGATGAGGGAGATATAATCACGCTCTGATCAACCTAGGTTGTATCTAGGTTGTATATGCCATGTAACTCTTCCTCTTCTAAAGTTTATGGATGAAAGCGTTTCCTAAATGCACACATTAAAGGCGTTATGTGGTGTTAACAGAAAGAGCCCTCTACTCCTGCATTCCCCATTTAGTCTTCTATCTATAAGGATGCTCTTTAGACATAGTTGAAGGGATTTTGTTCAACTTTTTGAGGATTAGTAAAATCACCAAACATTTACAGGAAGAGAGATTACTTTGAAATCCACAGAACATGTCCTGTCAATTCCAAATCTCCTGTTGGTGCTTTTGTGTTTTTCTCTCACAACGTAAACATTATAGAAGAGTGATAGATCTGTGAAAGAAATTGCACAAACTCACATTGGTATCTTATTCACTTCCTGGCCAAACTGAATCCAGATTAAGTCTTTGGAAGCATTTAGTGAGTAAACCCATCACTATCCAGTTGTCAGTCAGTGTCTACATGGTTATCATGACATCATTAGCAGGATGTGATACAGTAAACACCAGATGGTGTCTAAGAAGTCTGTGCAGCAGAGGACATTTTAAACTCTGTATATCTATCTCAACTCACACTATAGAGTGAGGGGCAGCATTTTCCTGGAAAAGCACAAAGAAGCAGAAGCACACCCAACAGAATGTCTGTTTGCAATCTTAGCAAGTCTGGGAATGATTACGGGCTTGTCTTTTAATTCACAAAAAAAGTTGATGCACACACTGCTTGTAGAATTATAATAGTATTAGTTTGTGTACAGTGTACACTGTTATAAGAATTCCTAAATGTTCAGCATACCTGTTTAAAATATACTGTTTAATGACATGGCACCTTCACGTGGTTGAGACTGGTTACTGGATACCTGTGGGTATCATGAAAAAGGACCATAATCACACACTCACGTTGGCTCTTCAATCCTATTGGGGTCCGACCGTTCAACTGTTTGACTTCCATAAAAAATGGTGTTCTAACCATCTCTAACCATTAACCCCTTATCCCCAACCCTAACCTTAAGCCTTAATGTAATTCTAACCCGAACACAAATTCTAACCCCAACTCTAAAACCCCTAAAACCACCAGAAAAAAAGCATTATGAGAGCCAACAAAAGGACCAGGGCAAGGTCAAGTTTTTCACGTTTCCCTACACTTGTGAGGACATTTGGTCGGGTAGTTGTACAAGGCCACACACAAACACACACTTACGCATTTTGGATTTTCTTTGGATTCATAATGGATTTACTGAAGAATTGTTTGGCTTTATCAAGTTTAAGTTTGGTAAAGACACACACACACAAGCGCATACACAACCAGGCACCATATGTGTACCCCTCCCCCAATGCACTCCATACTCTGTTACAGTCCTGGCTTGTGGGACCCCCTGGTGTATCCTGGCACACTCTGTTTTCAAAGGAAACATAGGCCAGCTATACTAGTTCAGCATGCGCTGTGCTCCTTTCATCTCCTGGTTATTAATACAAGAAATACCAGGCTACAGCCGCTGCCACATCAATCAGCCGGCCCCTCATGAGATGGAGTATGTGTGTGTGTGTGTGTGGGTGTGTGTTGGTAAGTATGTGTGTGTTTGTGTGCGTGTGTGTCAGACATGGATGGTTCAGATCCAGTCTCTGGGCAGAGCTTACAGGGAGCATCCAGCTTGGTTTGAGGACACCATGTACTTTGTGTATGTGTATTTGTGTGTTCTGAGTGTGACATTACGTGCTGAGTGTGACGTACATGCTGGACCATGTGAGTTTCAATAGCGGAGGCTGCTTCTTTTAGTCATCACAGTCCTGGTCACGCTGATCTAAACATTGCATCAACACTGAACTCTCAAACAGGGCAGAACATGTCAGGTTAAGACAGGGCAGGTCAGGGTGGGACATGGGTGGGGTAGGGGCCAGGCATTGGCAGAGCACAGTAGGATGGGTTGGTCACAAGAGGGTGGGTGGAGTAGTACACGTTATTACAGAAAAAAACAAAACAAAAATAAACTCGGTATGAGGCACAACCTATATTCTCTCTCATATATAGTTATTTATTATGTATTTATTATTATTCCCACCCTAACTAGTCATATAGGTTAGGACCATTTTTACACAGGATTGACAAATTTCTTCGTTTTGATGCAACTGTTTCAACAGATGGCTGAGCTGTTATGGAATCGGGCTACCAATCAGAAGGTTACTGGTTCGATTCCCGGCCGTGCGTAATTACGTTGTGTCCCTGGGCAAGGCACTTCACCCTACTTGTCTCGTGGGAATGTCCTTGTACTTACTGTAAGTCACTCTGGATAAGAGTGTCTGCTAAATGTAAATGTAAGAGGCTGCCACATGCACCATTCCCTCTTGCACTAAGGGAAATGAGAAGAGAACCTTGTTTTATTTACACTTCACTCATAGTATTTTGAAGTGTAAATGAGCAGTAACAAATCTATGCTTTTTAATCTATGCAATATTAATAAATAATAAGTATGCATACTTATTTAAAATATACAGAAATGTCAGTTTAAGCACACCTGTGATATTCTCCAAATGTTTGGATGTTTGATATTATTTAAAACTAGATTTGGAGGTGATATAGTAAAAAAAAAAAGAAAGGTGAAACTTTACATTTTATTTATTTTTAAACCTTGAACCATCTTCTTAACTAGTGACTTATTCATTTTCATAAATGTGTCCCGTGAAGGGAACATTTAAAATACATTAGAGTTATGTAGTTTTATTCAATCCTAGTAGTTGCTAGTTTCAGTTTAAGCATTGTGTTGAAAGTTCTGCCTGCCATCATAAACATCACCTGTCCTCAGAAACAACGGAATATTTCAACCAGCAGAAACAATGACATCCGGTTTTTCATTCTTGCAAAGTAGAGATAATTCTGCGAAATGCTACTGTTTTAAAGGGCAAGGATTCACTCCAAAAATATCTCAAAGCTTCATAGATTATCCCCTTTAAAGATGCTTGGCAAATGCCCTTCTGTATCTCTGCCTTTGTCACACATCTGCATCCGGAAACACAAGCCAACATCTGGGAACCAATCAGGTGTTTCCCAAGAACATGAGACTTATGCAGGGGTGAGTGGTGAAATCCTCGCCCCACACTGCCTTGTTGTTCTCTTACCCTCCCCAGCAGCTTAGCACTGTGACTGCAGACTGCAGATTACCTCAGATTGACTTTCAACCCTGTCTGCTGTGGTGGGGATAGGCTTGCAGTGCAGTCAAGGCATTAGTGCTGTCACCAATTGTTTTTAACTTCCGGAAAACTCATTTTGTCTGTGTTCACATCCGTGTGTGTCTGTCTGTCTGTCTCTGTCAGGGTGTGAAACTGTGTTGGTTTGTCCCGAAAATCTGTTTTGATGCCATGACGCAATGCGGTTCTTTTTTTGTTTTGTTTCTCTTTCAGGTGCATTTGGTTGCCAAGGCAATAAAGCTCCCTCTCTCGATCAAGTCATCAGAGCACTTTTCATTAGGGAGGGCAATGACAGTACAGCTTCATTCACTGTTTATGCAATCAAATGCTGTATGTGTTTGTGGGCGTGTGTGGGCGTGTCTGTGCGGGTGCCCGTGTGTGTGTGTGTGTGTGTGTGTGTACAGACTGTACGGCCCCTGCACCGTTTTTTGCAACACAGTTTGTGTTGTATCTCTAACTTTCTATTCCTTATAATAGAGCTAATAACAACAGCGCAGCCTGGTTGCCGAGCCACCACTGTGACACATGGTGTGTCTGTCCAGCAGCCTCCTAGATGAACATCATTTGAATTCAGTGCAGCAGATGAACGCTGAGAGCCCCGAGCACAGAGCTGGGTGGAGGCAAGAGTGTTCGCTGTCTCATTCCCACAAAGTTCAAATGAGGACTCTCCTCTTCTAGCCAGACTCCTCAGATGAGCTGCCTTCTCTGCTTGTGTTTGCCAAGACAAAACACCTGCTGCCCCTCTTAATCATAGCTAGTGGAAGATACATATGTATGTTCACAGAGTGTAATTTTAGCAGATACACAATTATTAGCCCGCTAATGATGTTTTTAAACCATCATGTTGTAATGTCTTGTTTTTTTAACTTAAATTTTACATTGAACATAGTACAGTGGCTTTTTTGTCTATATTTATAGGGTTGTTATGTCATACTAACAATGGGATCTTTTCATGATAAGGTTATAATTCAGAACCTTTTTGGAATGATTTATCATGAATGATTATCTCCTATGCAGCTCCTAAGCTGTGTAACCAAGGGCCCTTTCCCCTCAGTCTTCTATTGATGCCATCGCCCTGACAATGCACACCGCTCTCTCCCACCTGGACAAAGGGTATACGTATGTAAGGATGCTGTTCATTGACTACAGCTCAACATTCAACACCATCATCCCTTCCAGACTAGACTAGTTTATTTGAAGTATGACATATACATAATAACGTTAACAACATAACGTAATCGACACACAAACATAAGACAATAACACAAAGACAATTCCATACAGCTCCATCTAGTATTCTAGAATGGAACCGGAGAGTCCAGCAGACACCAGCAATACCCAGCTGATGGCCTTGGACCCCCCAGAACATCCTTCAACAGACATTGGTCCGTCCACAATCACCATACAGACATGCAGTTGTCCCATGGCTTTTCTGTGATTGACTCACTCACACTAACAACACAATCAATCTGTTCGATCAGAGTCGAATCAACATTGTCTCCAGACTGTCTCTCCCCCAGGTGATAAGACCTCATGTTTCATGTCTCTCTAGGTCAGGAAGTCATAACTCCAGGGGTTTGACCAGGCAAATGGTCATCTCTCCTTTGTAGGTTCCTTTTTAAACAAGTTTTAATTAATACAAACAATAACCTCACTATTCTTCACAATGGATCAAACAGATGTTTTATCAGCACATGACTGGATGTCTCCTTCTAACCCTTTCAAGAACTTCCCCTCAAGTCATAAATGGGAGTCAGGTGGCTGAGCGGTTAGGGAATTGGGCTATTAATCAGAAGGTCGCCAGTTCGATTCTCGGCTGTGCCAAATGACGTTGTGTCCTTGGGCAAGGCACTTCACCCTACTTGCCTCAGGGGAAATGTCCCTGTACTTACTATAAGTCGCTCTGGATAAAAGCGTCTGCTAAATGACTAAAATGTAAATGTCTAAAAACTCCTAGACTTCATGTCTCCAGATTACCCCTCCTGGCTCCTGGTCATCTCCATTCTATCAAGAATCTTAGCCAACTGTAAATTTATTTTAAACAACTATTAAACACATTCATTGTACATAAGCCCATCATTTCTTTCACACGACAACCATTGTGGGCCTCATCTCTGACAGTGACGAGTCAGCCTACAAAGAGGAGGTTGATACCTTGACATCATGGGATCACGTCAGAAAGACTAAGGAGATGATTGTGGTCTATAGGAGGCGGCAGGAGGAGGAGCATGCACCCTACACATCAACGGATCCGAAGTGGAAAAGGTCAGCCGCTTCAGGTTCCTCCGGGAGAACATCAGCAATGATCACACCTGGTCTGCTCACACGGGCAAGGTGGTCAAAGCGGCCCGTAAACGCCTCTTCTTCTTGGGGAGACTGAAGATGTTTTGCCTGGACTCAGTCATCCCCACTAACTTCTACAGATGCATTATAGAGAGCATCCTGACTGGTTGCATTACAGTGTGGTATGGGAGCTGCACAGACAGGGACCGCAAGGCCCTATGTAGTGGGGTCCGGTCTGCTGAGTTCATCATCGGCAGGAAGCTCCCTGCCCTACAGGATACCTACCACACACAATGCCTCAGGAAAGCTGGCAGGATTCTAAGAGACTGTTACCACCCATCCTTCACCCATATTTACTCTGTTGCCTTCTGGCAGGCGATACCGAAGGATTCGGTCTCGCACACGCTGACTGGACTACAGTTTCTTTCCAAGGGCCATCAGGCTTCTGAATGAACATTGATATGGACACTGTTGACACTCACAGTAATCATTTGACACACTGTCACTTCAGCTACTGGTTGCACAAACAGCAATATTGTACTAATTGTACCATACGTGTCTTTAGGTTAGTATAGGTTATAAGGTTAGTATAGGATATTATGTGTATTATAGGTTTAGTATACTGTATATTTAGGTTGTTTTTTATATTATATGTTAGCTTATCATAGGTGTAACCTTTGTTCTGAGTAATTACATGTCATGTTATGCCAGGTTGCTTTGCGTTGTCTTGTCCAAACAATTTCAGTGCCAAGTCTGACCCTGTGTTGTTCTGTGCATCTGACAATAAAAGACTTGACTTGAACTTGAACTATTTGTGTAAAACCCATGCCTATAGCTAGGCACGGGTTTTCCGAGGAAGCAGCTTTCTAGGAACTTAACAACAAACTGTTCCTATTGCCAGAGTTATTTCCTGGTTTAGCCAGCCTGGAGTCAATTAGCATATTAAACTCACAGAACAAAGGGATAACAAATATCACAAAGGGAATAAAAGGGGTTTATGTCCTGCTATTGGAGAACAGAGAAAAGAGAACTGCATTAACTGTAGGATTTAGAAGCATGTGGTTATCTAAGTACCACATCTTTCACACATCTACCACAGACATCCAGTTACTTTCATACTGTCTGTGTACTGTATATTCAACTCTACCATGGACTCAGACATCCTTTGTTGGGAGAAACTGGAGGTTTGGCTGCAGCCAAAATCACCTGCTTGAACTTACATCACAGCTGGTTTACTAGAACAGTTTTTTTTATACAGCATTTCCAGAACAGACCACTCAAAATGGCTTTACTGGAATCATTAAGAAATATTCAACAAAGTGACGCATTTGTAGTACGGGTGGA
Source organism: Osmerus eperlanus (assembly GCF_963692335.1). NCBI lineage: Eukaryota > Metazoa > Chordata > Actinopteri > Osmeriformes > Osmeridae > Osmerus > Osmerus eperlanus. The sequence goes on along the minus strand of NC_085026.1, from coordinate 13,327,588 downwards.
GGGTGGTCTTTGAGAATGGGAACGGTTCCAGGTACAGTTTTCCAGATGTGCTGAGACACAACCTCACATAGTGGGAGCCATTAAATGGAGAAGGTGACACCAACGCAATAAAGAGCATCAACACCTCAATCCTCACACATGCACTCTTACAAACTCTGCTCTTCAGGCAAAACCTTTTCAAGTTCATTCAAAATCCTACATATTTAACTACGCCACTGTTACAAAAAAACAAACATGGAGAAGCAAACCACATCTCTGCCTTTCTCATAAGGGCAAAGGGCCTCTTGTCTTGGGTGGGAAGGGAAAACAGACACACACATCTGCTTTTGATCTTAACCTGTGATTCCTGTGGAGTGTCTCATGCACTGCTGACAGTATGCATAAGTCATGGCAGCTTGGCTAGGGGTTGGCTAGGGGTCCTTCTGTAGAACTAACTCACCCAAATAACACCTTGTACCTAAACCAAGATGTCCTGCACATCACTACATTTACATTTACATTTAGTCATTTAGCAGACGCTCTTATCCAGAGCGACTTACAGTAAGTACAGGGACATTCTCCTGAGGCAAGTAGGGTGAAGTGCCTTGCCCAAGGACACAACATCAGTTGGCATGAGGGCATCTGGGCATCACTTGTAACAGATCATCAGACATATTGTAGCTAGCTCACAAAAAGTGAGCTAGCTACAATAGCCTGTAACGTGTGCTAGCTACAATCTATAGCCTATAACATGTGCTACCTACAATCTATAGCCTATAACATGTGCTACCTACAATCTATAGCCTATAACATGTGCTAGCTACAATCTATAGCCTATAATATGTGCTAGCTACAATCTATAGCCTATAATATGTGCTAGCTACAATCTATAGCCTGTAGCAGATGAGCAAGTTTGATCAGAATCTAGCCTGTAGTGGTTGTTGATGTACCTACAAGTATTTTTAAATGATTTAGACTTTAGCAGATCAACCATGATCTAGACTGTGAAAGATCCTCCAGTTACAAGGAAACCTGTATAAGATAAAAACGGTTTACTCTTCTAATCTTCTAATCAGGTGTCCTAGATAAAGGTTGGGCTAATAATTTAGGTGACTTTCTAGGAACATGGCTAGGCTAACCTGCTGTCTGAGATCATCTGGCTATAGACCAGCCTTCAACAACTAATCTGAGAGTTGGCTCCAACCTTCCCAATTGCAATGGCCGTTTACAGGGACTACATGGTCGGAAAACATAATGCTATACCTTCTATGTTACATTTGAGTGACAGTTTCCAGCAAAATCTTTCATACATGTTCCAATCCATGTGCTTTCTGGGGCCTGGGTTGAAAGCCATGAGCTTAGTGTAATTCTCTGGCACAACAGGATTTTGTGTCAGTCCCGAAGGGGTCAGTGAGGTTAAGAGCTGCTAAGTAGTAGTGTTTAAATCCTCCTCAAGTCCAGTGGCTGCATGCTTCGGCCCACAGAACACTGGACTCGTATTACCTCATTATGGAACTTGGACCAGCCACCACACAGCTAAATGTATGTGTGTTTGTATGTGTCAGTCAGAGGATGCCCCTAGTAAATGGACGCTAAGCAACCACGTCATGTGAGGTAATGGAGGTAATACCAGGGCCAGTCGGTCTCTTTAAAGGTCAGTTCAAGTCAAGTAGACATGAATTCCAGCAGTCAGACAGGATGTGTCTAGATAAACTGTACTGTCACTGTACTTAATGACTATAGTGATGAATTTCAGATTTTTTTTCACTCTCTCAAATCAAAGGTATTAAAGTTTACAAAGTTCCTATTAAAAAAATATTCAGCACATTCGAACAGGCACATTATATCAGCACGACATATCACAGAAAGGCCTGTACAATACTCTTTAAAAAAAATTTTTTTACTCTGCATTTTTCCTTCAGAGAACTTCACAGAGACCTCTTTTCTCTGCTAAATTGTCTCCCCGGGGGCTGAGACTGTTGACAGAGAAACCGCTTTACCTCAGATGATCTTCCAGCAGGAGAGAACGGTAACACGCTCAGAGGAGCGTAGGAGGATGGGGGGAGGGGGGATTGGGAAAGGTGAGGTTGCTTTCAGAATAAGAGGAAGATAGAAGAGATTGGAGAGAGAGAGACTGTGATTTTCCTGCTGCTCGGATGAGAGCTTCTTTTCATAGACATACTTTCATTCTATTATTCTCAGAGGTGAGACCAGACCAGCAGGGCCTACAGACAGGGTTGGCCCTCAGCATGGTAATAATTTCAACATGTTTAATTCAATATGTGAGTGTCCTCACAGAACACTGCTTTCTAGGCAAGCACAACATACCCTATATAAACTTGGCTTTCACTGGAAACAAAGAGCTCATTGAGATGGAACTGCGGTAGCCTCACATCTTTTCATTTCCAGAATTTCTGAGAAAAGTAAAGACCCCATTTCTCTTGAAAGGCCACATCAGACCGCATGCAACTCATCCCATCAGCATCTATATTTATTCATGGTGACCGCCCCAGGAGTCCATCTGATTGGTCTTTGATCAGAGCCTCCACAACTGTGTCATCGGTCAGCTAGGAGCCGGGCCCAAACCTGCATGGCATCACCACTAAAACCACCTCCTCTTACTGATTTGCATTTATACCTACGATCCTAAGTGGAGTATGCTTGCATTTAATGAAAATGTATTCATTGAGAGCTTAATACAATTTTGTTCCGTTGATCTTTTTCTACGCAACTGGAGTGTACTTAAAATGGACTGAGTTTGTCCGTTCACATACTTATTGACAACTTTGTCATAGATAAGTATGTTCGTAAATAAGTATACTTTAAGTGTACTATATTTGTGCTTGGGATGAGAGACAATGCATTGGCAAAATTATTATATAGACAGTCTGAACAAGTTCTACTTAACTGGGCCATTTCCAAGTACTGTACATAGTAAACAAATACAGGAAGTCCATGAGATGCATTAGAATTCAATAACTGATTACAAGGTGATAAGGGTAGGAATGAAGAAGGATATTGATGTGCAGTGCATCTAACCACGTGGCCACAGTTCAAGTCTGTATGTGTTTCTGTGTGTGTTTGTGTTGATGCATGTGTGTTTGTGAGGAAGAGTGAGAGGGAGAGACTGGACCATCTGGGTAAGCTCTAGAGTATAGTCATAGTTTCCTGTCGAGGGGCCTTTGCAATGCCCCCTTCTAAGAACTCATCTGGTTCTCATCTGGTCCAGGCTGACATTGGGGTACCTGTGACCATGATGTATTAAAGTCATTCATGTGTAGGTCTACCCTTAAAAAAACACACCCGAGAGGAATGCTTTTGAATCTGGCCAGTTGCCACAAATAACGGTTGTCCCTTGTGGGTTTTTGGTGTGTGTTGTGTGTGTGTGTGTGTGTGTGGTGGAGGGGTTGGGGTGGAAGTTCAGGGCTTTGGGGATGGGGGCCTGCTAGCCTACGTTTTCCTTTATTACTGAAAGAACACAGGCCTGGAAATGGATCTGCTGAGAAAGCATTTTCAGTATTTTAGGTTGTCTTTGAAGCTAATGACCTATTTCTCTCTCCTTCTCTAACAAATTAAAGTTAGCAAAAATCTGCTACCTGCCGTGGATGTCCTTTAGACAGAGGCAGGGCCATCTTAAAGGGACAGTGCACCCCAATTTTTTTTTTTTTAATCTTCTTATCTATAATGCTATTTATCCATCTAGATGGTTTTGGTGTGAGTTTTGGAGATATATCGGCCGTAGAGATATCTGCCTTCTCTCGAATACAATGGAACTTCATTGGGCAAGTCTTGTATTCCCTCCAAAAACATTTGAAAAAATCAACAGTAATGTATATTTCCAAAAATCAATGGCAAAAATCAAGACAATCTTTTTGTGAGAAGTTTCATGTAGGAACCATTTCTACCGAACTACACACGCCAACCGTATCAACGGGCAGAAGGAAGTATGCATCTACTCATGGACGAGGCACATTCTTGTGACATTATTAAAAAAAAATTCTTATGCATGGTTGAAGGAAAATTAAAAAAATTCAAAGAACTTGAACACAATGCTTTGCTTAAAGTAGTTTACACTACACTATATTGAGGCATATTTTGTGCTCTTGTCTGAATGAGTTGCACACGCCTGCACATATTTTCAATATGTATTCAAATCGAATAGTTTGATTATCTGCCTAGGTTAATGTTAGTGTGTACAGACTAAATGAGACTTTTAGGTCAAAGGTACAGGGTTTCACAGAAGCAGCATTAAGACATTTTCACTGAGGCTGTCAGTCTGAGCTGAGGGCTAGGGTTACTGCAGCGCTGGGAAACCTATCTTGGAGGAAAGGTTACGGTTAAGACCCCGGCTTGGGTACATTCATTTCCAACCAAAACTCAGTGCTAGGGCAAGAGAGATATGTCCATTTATTTTGCATTTTATTTTAATTTATCTCTTAACCAGGTCAATTATTAACAAAATGATATTAACAAACTGTAAACTAGTACTTCCGTTTACAATGGCATGCATGTCGATTTTTAACCAAATGTTATAATTTGAAGAATCATGTTTTTGGTTGTCACTAAACAATACTGCTAAACCTTAAATTAGTTCCTGAGTGATGGTGGTGCTGCTTTCTGTTATGGTGGATGGCTGACACCTACTGGGCATGCTCTGTCCCTGCAGGCTGACACCTACTGGGCATGCTCTGTCCCTGCAGGCTGACACCTACTGGGCATACTCTGTCCCTGCAGGCTGACACCTACTGGGCTTGCTCTGTCCCTGCAGGCTGACACCTACTGGGCTTGCTCTGTCCCTGCAGGCTGACACCTACTGGGCATGCTCTGTCCCTGCAGCAACGTTCAGCATGAGCACCTGAGTTTTCAGGAGGACGGGTTGGGGTTGTGCACAAACACACACTCTCTATGCTGCAATGTACCGAGCAAGTCTATAAAATTTCCTTTTAATACCTAGAAAAGAGGGATATGTACATTAAAGACATCTTTCTTTCCAACTTTCCAAGGATCCCTGTGTGCTGAGTCCTCGAGGTAGGTCGATCTGGGGCACTGCTTCTCTTAGAGCTGCCTCATCTGACCAAGAAGACAGGGTTATTGTGAGTGTGTGTGTGGACTGTCAGCGACCAAAAAGTGCAATATGAATGTAATAACTTGTATTACATTTCTGGGAGCGCCCCATTGGCTGAGCGTGTAGAGTGTGAGCCACATAGGCTAAGGCTTTGAAGGTTTGATTTCCTGCATGTCTTCCACTCTCTCTCTCCCTGCCTTCCCTGTGGCTCTTTCACTTCATTACATTTTGCAATTGTCATCCCAGAATTCAGCAACAGAAACTCTGGCCCAGAGCAAATTCAGACTACTGATAGCAGCTGCTGTGCCACATTATAACAGTGTTTACTCCATAGGGAATTCATGAAAATGTTTGCTAAGATGTTGATAATATGATTCTATATAAATATGAAGCCCTGCAAAATAAGTCCAATATATAGTATTATATAGTATATATAGAATACATTGTATTCTATAGGGTGACTAAGCATGCAGACACAATGTTCTGTGTAGCAGCACTCAATGCAAAAACATTGCATTACGTGAGTCTAGATTAGACATGAGTCTAACACTCAAGTGACAGAAAGTCAAGAATAATCACTGAGGAGCTAATTACAGTAGCAGATCAGTTTGGGTGCAAATGTTGCTGAGTTTGTGACTTACCACATGGTGGAGACACAGACCGATGTGTAAAAAACTTTGCCTGCTGATTCAGAGTGGGCAGGGGAAGGGGAACACACTGAGCTGCCTTAACACACATTGATACAAGCTAGTCAGGAGGTAAAGACCTTCCCCAAGTCACTGCTGTGATATGCAGCAGCATCAATCTACATCCAGGGAACTCTCCCTTCCTTTGACCCAGGCTGGGACAGTCTGCGAGCGTTCACCCTCGAATCTCCGAAAACGGTGTGTTGCAGACCACTAAGGCAGACAGCTCAAGATAACATCTCAGCCGGCAGGCTTTTCAGTAGGACTACACTTCTCTCGTGTGCTGGGAAGATGTTCCTCTCTGTGAGGGCTTTAGCAGCTCTGGACAAGCAGCTCTGGATGTCTGAAAACCAAGGAAGCTGCTGCATGGCAGAGGTACAGTTACTAGAACAATGACCCAAGGTGCTGAAATATAGGGGAGTCAGGTGGCTGAGCGGTTAGGGAGTCGTGCTAGTAATCTAAAGGTCGCCAGTTCGATTCCCGGCCGTGTCAAATGACGTTGTGTCCTTGGGCAAGGCACTTCACCCTACTTTGCCTCGGGGGAATGTCCCTGTACTTACTGTAAGTCGCTCTGGATAAGAGCGTCTGCCAAATGACTAAATGTAAATATTGTGAAGATTTCTTTTAAAGATTAATTGGAAACAATAACAGAAATCTGCTCACCAGGTACAGATCTTTCTATCATTTATTATGAAAGGCAATGGAAAAACACAGCGAAGGCAATATCCTATCGACGCATGAGTTCACTGTAATAAAGAAAGTAATCTTTCACTGTATATGAACAAACAGACTTTACTAATGAAACTGTCACATCCAAACTGCCCATGTATATTATTTACTATACATTGTATGACTTTTGGAATATTATGTTCTTACGATCACTCATCATGTAGGTTATTTTCTTATGGTTAATATTCCAGTACATCACCTTCCCATTTTTCCTTCTTCAGCTTCTTCCTGAAAAGAGGCTGAGCTATAAACAACATTGACCCACATCCCAGAGAGAAGAGTGTTTAACCTCACACATCCCATAATATCGCATATGTGTCCTCAAACACATCCCATACAGTGGGTCCGTTCTCCAAAAACCAACAAGTCAAGAGGACTGCAGGAATCAGATAAAACACATGTCTCTAAAGGAGAAAATTACAGTTAAATTACAATCTAAATTACAATCCCAAAAGGATAAATTGTGGATGAAATGCAAAAACACAGTACAAAGAACAGTTAAAGCTTTAGCCCCGAAGGCTAAAGGATATCAAAGACAAATGAAGAACAAGAAGAGATTCAAGACAAAGAATGTACCTGCACTAATTCTTAACAGTACATCACATCACCCAACAGCACTAACATCGTAATTAAGTTAACGTCTCAAATAAAACAATACTGTCATGACTGAATACAGGCTTGATGAAATCCTGACGCTTCACGTGTTTTGACGTTCATCCATTTACCTCCAGTTCACCTTCAGGACCAGGCAGGACCCTCCAACCTTCCAATGGAACATTCTAGAGTCTATTTTCCACAAAGAGCACAGTCCACAAAAATGCAGTATATCAGAATTCCATACACACTGTTGTGTAGTTTGGAGGAGTATTTTTAAATATGTTACTGTAGCCATTCACCCTGGTGGAACTGTATCATCACTGAAGACTTTTAGTCCTTACATTCAAACACAGAGTCACACAGTGCTACTGCGCTATTTAGTTAATTCCAGGGCCACAATCTTCTGTCATTCAAAACACATTCAGGAGAGAAAGGGAAAAGGGAACCAGAGGGTCCTGGAGTCAAATGGAAGTGTAGTGTCTTCCAAAGCTGGTGAGTTTGATCTTCTCTGGCAGGATGATGTTGACCGAGTGTCCTCCCTCATCCCCCTCCCTCCCCACCTCCCTCAGCAACTGCTCCCTCTGGTGGTGCACCAGCTGGCTGTAGCGAGCGTTGGCCAGCCATGCCTCGCAGCGGCCAAAGAACACGATGCCCGTGGTGCCCAGGATGACCAGGCAGGTGAGGAGGCCCAGCAGGCCGAAGCAGAGCAGTTGTCCCTGGTTCACCAGGCCCCCTGAGCCCTGCACTCTCTCCCTCAGGGTGATCTTCAGCAGATCCCTCTCCGGGGGACGCAGTAGCTTGTGGAAAGCATGGGCAGGGAGAGAGTAGTGCTGTGGGGGAAGAGGGATGCCCTGGCCATGACCCTGGGAATCAAAGGCTCGTCCGCCTGGCCTGTTAGCCTTCTTGGCCTTGTGCTGGTGGGTACATGTGGCTCCTGAGAACCCCGGTAGACAAACACAGTGGATGGCTCCGCCTGTGAGGGGCACGCAGCTGGCACCGTGAGCACAAGGCTGGCTGGCACAGGCAGAGACAGCTTCTGTGGTGGATGAGGATGTGGAGGAGCGTGAAGAGGAGGAAGAGCTGGAGGAGGAAGAGGGCGGTGAGGAAGAGGGTGAAGAGGACGAAGGAAAGGAGGGGGAGGCGTCTGTGGAATTACAGGTTGGTCCAGTAAATCCAGCAGTGCAAAAGCATCTGAATGTTTGGTTGTGGTCGTCTGTTGTGCAGCTCCCTCCGTGGAGACAAGGGTTGGACTGGCAGCTGTCAGTGACACCCATCTCACAGAAGTCTCCGGAGAACCCAGGGGGACAGAGACAGGAGGGGGTGGCTGCCCAGCCCTCTGAGTCCCTACAAAAGCCTCCGTTCTGACAAGGAGAACTAAAGGACAGGGATAAGCAGAGAGGGGAGGATAGAGGGAAGAGGAGAGGCAAAAGAAGGGATGAAAAAAGGAGAGATAGAGCGAGAGGAGACAGAGAGAAAAAAAGAAGGGAGAAAGAAGAAAGAAAGGGCGAGGAGTTGTCTGATTACCTTGAGACAACTGCTGCCTGCAATGATTTGTGACGTAAGAGAACATTCAGAGTAGACCTTCAGTGAAAAGACTTTCATTGTGATACTCAGTCTTATCTGCATGGATGGGATGAACTGTATTCATAAAATGCAATAGTAAAACCGGTGATTCAGTAATAATTTTACCATCACAGTACTCACCATGAGAGAATTATCATTATTTATCTGATCAATCGCGCTGTTATTAGGTACAGATAAGGTTGTGACTGAAAGCTTAGGAGAGAACAGCCAATCATTTATTCCAGGGATTTATTCTTCTAGCACCTTTCCTTGCTATCTTTCTTATAAACATATCTGCAGATTCACACCACGTTTCTGGAAGCTCGTTCTAACGCTGATTAATAGAACTTACCCGAGCTCCATGCTCAACAGAGTTGGTGATTAAAAATTCCCAGAGGTCCACGGGCAGCTATCGCCCATGCTATAACAATCTAATTACATGATTTAAATAGAACTGAAACAAAGATAGCGTATTGAGCCAGGTGACTCAGTGGCCAGTGACAGAAAATAATTGGATTTCAGGTGGGCCTTTCAGAGTCAATACCCCAGTGAGCCTAACAAAGTGCAACACAGCCAGGCTCAGAGGGGTCTGTCAGGTTAAGCCAGCCTTTCACTCCTTGGTGAACCATCAGCACAGGTTTAAAGAAAAGGAGAGAGATTCCTGCACGGCCTCAGCATGTCTGTAATCTTGGTAAATGAGGCTTAACTCCAGGAGATTGCCTAAACCTAATAAGAAAATTCTAATGAAAGCATGACATACTAAAGGTCCTTACCTGTCAGTCAGACACAGGCTCTTTCTCAAGTGGCAGCTGTCCCCTGTGTAGCCTGGTGGACACACACATAAGTAACCCCCCTCTCCTGTCTCTATGCAAGTGGAATTACCAGAGCACGGCTTGGACGAACACAGGTTGGTGTCTGAAAAATGCAGGTGAGGTTTTTATGATTAGTACTGTACCCATATACGTTTGTGCACACAAACACACTGCACGCATACATACAGTCAGGCAGACAGAACGACATGCACGCACACACACAAATGCAGACATACAGCATTTTATCACCCTGTCCGAGGTTAAGTAAACAAACCGTCTACCTTTCTATCATAGACTTGTAATCATCCTCACACTCGGTCTCCTCAATAATGGTACTTTAAAATGAAAGATACTGTAGTTTGACAGGCTGAGATTCGGAGGGAAAAGCTTTATCTTTCCTCCTACCAAGATCCTTCCCTGTCTCTCTCTCTTTCGGTCTCATTTTTTCACTTGGCTTGAGATATAAAAAGTAATATATATGCAGCATTAAAGATCAAAAAGTATCTCTGTGAGTCTACTAACTGTAGCCTGAGAAAATTCCCCTGGCCAGCAGACTAACATTTAGAGGACACATCTTTATCTGATATTACAGCAACCGACACGTATAAATATACAGGTAAGAGGAACATCATCTATATTTAATTATACATATATTTAAGTATAAATATATTTAAGTATAAATATACTCTGTATATAATATACTGTATGAGAGAAAGACTTAGCATTCAGTGACAGCAACACACATGCCCCCACAAACAAATTGTGTCCATATATATAGCTATGGTATGAGTAGCACAAATATACTGTATATATACAGTTTATACAGTTTGTATGCAAATCCTCTATAGTGATTTAGGTCTTCAAATTCTCTTTGTTTTCAGCAACCTCTCAGCTTGTAAGCATCCTCTCTCACACAACTGAGTATATTTCCCCTCAAGCCCTGGAGGTCATTCAGAAGGAACTTACTCTGGTCACACAGGCTGCCTACCCAGCCATCCTCACACACACACTGCCAGGCATGCTGACAGGAGCCATGCAGGCAGCCGGGGAAGGGAACACACTGGTTGCAGGTGGCACCTTGCCAGCCTGGATGGCACCTGAAAACAACAAACAACACAAAGGAGCCATGGCTGATCTTGAGCTAGACCGCTCCGCTGGGAACCCATGGTACAGGGGTCAGGGCTTAGATTTTACTCATATTTAAAATTAAGTTAGGAATTCAGACATAATCAATTGGTTGGGAAGCATGAGATTGAGAATGTGTGATGTCTAACCCTGTATCACCAAACCTTGGGAGCAGTGTTATTAAAATGACATAAATGTGACAATGAAATTAAATGAAAGGTTTCAGCGTTTCATTGGATGGAAATATATCTTCAATGTTGAGTTACAAATTACAAACTAACCCAGCAGAGCGTTAAAAACTAGGCTAGCCACAGGATCAACTGTATGAACATCAAGATGAATGACATTCTTTGTACCTGCATTCCCCTGGTTTTTCACAGTACCCGTTCTCTAGGTTGCACCCTGCACTGCATTCAAAACCTTTTAACATGACAGAAACAAAAAACAAAAGAAGAAATATCAAAATTGTTTTTAAAATGTAAAATCAATCACTATGTGCTAATTAGCCAATATTACCAGAAGCCTCAAGGGGATAATGTTCAAAAAATGTTAATGTTTAATTTTAGGCGCAATGTTCCAATAACTAGTTATATCTCACTAATTATAAAGTCAACAAATACATACATCCCCCTGTTCCTTGTTAGCCTACCTTTGGCGATTCCAACAGTCACGCACAGAAATAAGCACCACGTCGACAGGCACATCCTAATTTCCAGCTAAAAGCGTCTTTCCTGCAAAATGGTTAAAATTTGTGGAGTCGTTAGTCTATTGTTGTCAGGAATCAGTGGATTATTTTATAGCTACTGCGCTCAGTGTGTCCGGTCCATAGTCTCGAAGAACAGGTTGACGTTTTTCAAAAGTTGATGCAGGTATACCCTACCATGTTTGCACTGCTGCAGGTATCATAATTATGCCTGGATTCAACATCGCACCTGAAACCAATGCCCGCTTCTATAAGAATGCGCTCTTCTGAGTCATGCACCCACCCATAAAGCGTGTAGGCTAACCGTTACGCACAGCACAGACACAAAAGGAAATTTGGCATGGCAAAACTCTGTGTCAGGTTTCCATGGATAAAGAAATAACTTTGGGAAAATAAACAATAATTAGCGCCTTACCTATGTTGCGTCGTTGTTCCGCTTTCCGCCGAGGTGGGTCATTCTGCGTTTGTGAAAGAATTTCCATGTGGTACCGCAGAATTTATTGAACATACACATGGGAAGCTTTTTCGGTGAGGAGAGAATGTATTGTGTGTGTGTGGAGACTGCATCGTCGTGGTCCTCTTGCAACGCTCCTCCCACCTTATTTAGGGAGAGGAGCTGTCCAGCGGTCTGACCCCCTGAAACACAAGGAGAAAATAGCCGGGCACAACCATGCGCACCTCGTATGTAAAGGGAATGTTTACCACAACTAAAGGTCACTTTGGATTACACATTCACTGGAATCATTCCTATACCCTGTGTTCATAATTAATTGTATGTAATGCAATGCAATCAATTCAGTCTAACGCATTTTGTTTAATTATTTCAGTAACCTGTATTCAAAATATTGTTGATAAATTTGCATTTGATATATGCATATATCTTTTCTTTTGTTATTCTACTTCTTGTGTTTTCTTCTGTTCCCTGCCAGCTACTGCAGTTCTATTTCCCTGCCTGGTCAATTCTTTAGTGTAGCGCAGTCTAACGGCCTAATTACACCTTTGTTTCCATTGGCAGACATTCCAGGACATAGGGAGAACATTATCAGGGGACATCTTTAGCCTTACTTTTTGCACAGAAAGCACATATGGTAAGCACAAGTGGCTGGCCTGACTGGTGACTCTGTCACAGCACAATATCTCTGGCTCATCCTTTCTGACTTTGGTGCTGAGGGTGTCCATACTGTAGTTAATCAGTCACCACACACATTCAATATATAAACCAATATATATTTCATTACTACTCACATGAATGTATGTACGTAAATCATGCCGGTATATTTCACGGACATCTGGCATTAACATATAGTTTATTACTACCTCTATGGTTCTATGGTCTCATGGTTTAAATGATTTCTAAACTGATCTAAAACTGTCTAATATACTGGATCCATATCTTCCTACGATTAATTACCAGGGAGCATCCAGCAATTATCGTCTGCCACGCTGCACACACAACAATAAACGAACGAGCCACTGGTGGCACAACAAACAGAGAGATAAGAGGAGAGGAAGGGAAGGGAGGGGATAGGGAGAGGGAAGAGAGTGGAGGGGAAGGGAAGGGAGGGGATAGGGAGGGGGAAGAGAGTGGAGGGGAAGGGAAGGGAGGGGATAGGGAGGAGGAAGAGAGTGGAGGGCAAAGGGAAGGGAGGGGATAGGGAAAGGGAAGAGAGTGGAGGGGAAGGGAAGAGAGGGGATAGGGAGGAGGAAGAGAGTGGAGGGCAAAGGGAAGGGAGGGGATAGGGAAAGGGAAGAGAGTGGAGGGGAAGGGAAGAGAGGGGATAGGGAGGAGGAAGAGAGTGGAGGGGAAGGAAGGGGAAATGAGTGGAGAGGGGACAAGGGGACAGAAGTAGAGGCGGGTGAAAATGAATTGGACAATCTCCTGATCTGGTCAGCCTTCTGAAGGGTCTAGGAATCCATGTAATCATGCTGTAGTGAGCTTCCTATCACATCTGACTGAAGATAACTGCAACATCATTCTCTGTAATACTTGTGTGGCCAGCAGTTCCACACCAACCAAGCTTAAGTTGTTAGCATTAGACTCCTAGTAGCTCCTGTTCCATTGTTGGTGTATTGTGTGTGTGTGTGTGTGTATAAACGGCATTACCTAATCAGTAGCTAGGACGCCTCATCACCAGAACCTAGTTCCAAACCTCAATTTTCTAAGTGTACTGCTGGCTTCTTGTCTTGAGACCAATACTGTCAATGGGTAGTCCCTTTATTAAACTGGAGAAATTCTATTGATTTCTCCAGTGGTCTCTCACCTGAGCACTTTCATCCATGTCCTTGAGGGCCCTCTATCTTTAAATGTAATGTTAAAGGGTCTCTCTTTTGATGGGTCTCTTCAAAGGGATTGATGGTAGAATTGTGACTGTGGACTGATGTACAGAGAGAGAGAGAGAGAGAGAGAGAGAGAGAGAGAGAGAGAGAGAGAGAGAGAGAGAGAGAGAGAGAGATAGAGAGAGAGAGAGAGAGAGAGAGATACAAAGGATGGACGAAAAGGAGAGCTTGAGGTGTGGGGACCGACCGAGACAAAGGTAGAGCGAGTGGGGGAGAGAGGATGAGAGGGTAGGAAAAAAAGAGGCAAAAGTGAGGGAGGGAGAGAGAGATAGAGACAGGTTGAGGAAATAAGAGAGAGAGAGAGTAAGAGAAAAATAGAGGATGTGTGTTGGAGAAAAAAAGTGAGAAAGATAGAGAATGTGTTTGTAAGAAAGAACACGCAGGTGACAGAAAGATAGAGAATTCTCTCATGACAATATGACAGCTGAAGGTGAAATCCCCTCCCTAATTTATGACAATTATGCACCAGCAGGGTGCAGATCTCTAAAAGCATCAGATTATCTTATTTATAATCTTCATAAGAGAGAGGTCAAATATAGGCCAGGCTGGTTCCCCGCCTGGGAGTGGGAAATGGAGCCAGGAGGAAGGCAGGAGACGGAAAATGAAAACATCTATTCATACAGACTGTAGATTCAATTTGATATTCATTCAGACTGAACTGTACATCAGTGTAAATATTCACAAAGCTAAAGGATTGTATAATTTGTTCATTTCTCAAGGGAAGGTGTTAGTTCAGGACATCAGTATCAGGAATTAATTTGACACAATTTGGTCAAATTGTAATTGAAATTAATCAATAACAAAATAGTGCCAAATTATGGTGAGCAAAAAAAACAGTTCGATTTTATTTGATCTCATGACTTGAACCTTCTACAGGACGTAGTGGTATATCTGATGAATTCTTCAGAGTCATTTTACCATCTGTGTCTCAGCAGACATATGCCACTGCTGTAATGAACTGGTGAGCTGTTAAATTTAACAATGATTAAGTAGATAACGACCCCCCTGGGCTGTGTTGGGTAAGACCTGATGTGTGTAACACACTTCATTACCCTGTGGATCACATGGTCCACATCCACCCCAAACCAGACACGACAATACTAATACCCTGTCGACTCACCACTAACTAAATCTACTGTTTATCTGGGGTCAAGCAGCAGTCCAAAGCAAACATCCACCCCAAGGACAGATCGTTACTGGCAGAAGATACCGTTTCCAATTCCAACCAGCCTCTGATTACGTCTCAGGCTCTCTGTCATAGCAGTTAAAGAGAAGGGTGTGGTTGCAGTGAAATACTGAATATATGGAGTGAAACAGTTAATATACCTAAATCCCCAACTAGTTATGTGCTAAATTGAACGACAGGAGGCTGTATATAAGGTTATAACACTAATATACTGACTCATAGGCTCTCCACTGGGAGACCAGGGAGGAAGTGTTTACTTAATGATAGCCATAGGCTACTATCCACTCTCCTGACGTACACACAATCTCTCATCCATACAAATAAACTTCATAAAGTGCCATGATCATTACATTGGCATCTCTGCTCTTTTTTATAGACTGTATTTTTCTCACTTTGGAAAATAAACAGATTAGAATAATCATGAACGTGTTCATACTGGAGCATCAGTTAGAGCAGAAAGTTCTCTTCACTGCTGCCTGCAATCTGACTTGCTCCAGTTTAAGGGTGACAAGCTCATTGGTTTACAGTAAAAGGGTGGTACTAGATTTTCAAAATAAAACGCCTACCAAGGGACACAACACAACAGCAAAGTGTGAAGAGACAGAAAGTCAAACTTTCATCCACACATTACTATATGGACCACCTCAGACAGAGCTTCGCTCCTCCACCCAGGGGCACACTTAAGGAGAAATCAGAGCACTCTCACAGTCTCACAGCCGTGAGATTAAACCCAAACACATATTGTTGGCTAAGAGCCGGCCCCCTTGGAGTCCAGTAAACAACAGTGATAGGCATGTAGGCCACATCAAACCTCTGACAGTCTGGCCCAT
Organism: Osmerus eperlanus; assembly: GCF_963692335.1. Classification (NCBI taxonomy): domain Eukaryota; kingdom Metazoa; phylum Chordata; class Actinopteri; order Osmeriformes; family Osmeridae; genus Osmerus; species Osmerus eperlanus. Next base: position 13,311,976 of record NC_085026.1, on the reverse strand, counting down.
TCATCATTCTGTCTGTGAACGGGGAGAAAAATAATACCGCAAAAAGAATACAAAAGCTCCCTGAGGACTGTGGTCGAGCTGGAAGAGACATGAAAGAAAAAAAACTAAGATATTCTTCTGTCCTGCCATAAGGGAGACAGAGAAGAGCAGGAGGACCTGCCTGCTACTGACTGGGGGCGGAGGGTGTATTTTGTCTGTGTTTGCCAAGGGGCAGGCAGTCATGTAGCCCAGGGGTGTACAGTACGATGCGCTGGCAAAGCTTCAGTCGTTTCCAGAGCTGCCTCTCAATCTGCTTGTGAAACTGCTTTTCCCCAGGAAGTCTGCAGAACAGAGAACGCAGGCCCTGCTCAACGTCTGTTCTACATAAGAGAATTAGTACACAGATCTATCTAGATCTATCTAGATCTATCGACCCATAGGTGGTGTAACATTTTAGGTTTGGAAGCAGTTAACCCCAAAAAGCCATTGGTAATTTGATAAGTATTATTAGAATATATGATTTAAGTCTCTATGTGTGTTTGCTTGCCAAATGTTGCTTCTTCAGTCTCTGGCCAAACTCTTCTCTCAAGGTTGTCCAGATGTCCTAATTTGCATCAATTCAGAGTTGTGTAAACCCTACAGAATGGTGCACTGATGTCACATGACTGGGGTGTGAAGATGTAAACATAGCCTCTGAGCAGTGAGGCAGCACTGCCACAGAGATCCCAGTTCAACATATCCTTATAGCATCCAGCTTATTTTAAGCTGTTCGTCTGACACAAAGAAGCGTGTCATTTAAATTCAGCCTTATACCCCTAATAGAAATGGATGGCATTCAAGGGCTCTCTAGAAAGGTTAAGTGAGCAAGCTAGTGGGATCCATCGATTGGTTGTCTGTCAGTATGCAGCTATCCTCTCTGTTTCAAAGTTAAGTCAGCTCATTGACTTGGTGAGTCTGATGGACAATCGCATAACTAAACCGAGGCTCAGCTTTGGCAGGGGAAGGAACATGTTTTGAATTAAGGGGGAGGTAACAACTTGGCCCATCCAAGACCTCTACCCTCCTTCCCCGACCGATCTAGTTAATTGCCTCTTGTGAGAGATGAATGTTTCCCTTGAGTAGTTTCATTCATCATTGGTGCAAGGCAGACATTGACATTCAACGTTTTGCAGGAGAAGGGCCGCCTCCACATAGAATAGGATTTGTGGTTTTGTTCAATCAGATTTGATTCACTCTATCAGTTTTCCTTACTGGGCTGAAGTCAAAAAGTCTCTGTGGTTGTGGGAAAATTGAGCCACAAACCTTCAATGGCACCCAACTGAAAATCCACCAGAAACTAAGGACGCCCCAGCATTATAAATGAAAGCCAATCAAAGCTGAGTATTGGTTTGATAATGTAATTTGCTTGGTGTGTACTCTGGGCCTAGATCTCCAACTAATAAGACAATGGGAAGTATCTCCCCTTGCACAGCACAAAGATATGTTTTAGTGCTTTGAGTGCAAGAAAGGTGCGTTACAGATCAAACTTAATATTATTATTAATAATAATTCATCATGATATTAGATGCAGAGAGAAAAAGAGAGAATGAGAAACAATATAAATAGCTACTTGCTGCGTTATGAAATAATAATATAACTCTGTGACTGAAGCAATTCGAAGTTTTGAAGTTTTTCTCCAGTCATTCCTAATAAGCGTGTGTGTGCATATCTGTCTAATGTGGTTTAAATTCATTGACCTCTTAACCAAAACTGCCACTAAGAGATTATAGTCTAAAATAAGAATCACCTGCTCAAGCTGCAGAAGTAATATGACTGAAAATGCTCTGGGTATTTCTCCTTTTATGAAGAAAAGGTATGAACCTGTCATTACGATCAAATCAAAGAAAAAATGTATGACAGGATAAAAGTTAGAAGTTATGAAAGGAAAAATATATAATTATTTTCAGAAAAATAACTAAAACGTTTTGTCCCCAGTAAACATGTTGTGTTTGCTAATGAGGGCCTCTGAGAGTTGTTTAGAAACACAGACAGCTCAGTGCCGGTGGAATGTCAATTTCTAATTTAGTAGTGGCCCGCTACTTTCCAGCAAATTATGTTCCAGAGATTGTGTACCAGCCAATCCGCCAGCCTTCAGCGAGGCAGATTTTCTTCCTTGGCTTTGTATTTTTGGGAAACCAACTGACAATCAAAAACAAGAATTGGGGGGTGCTGTTTCTCAAATTTGAATTTATTTTATAATGTCACCTCTTGCATCTTTAATTAACACTCAAGTTGGATGGTAATGAACTGATCTTCAGACAAACAAGATAATTCTCCATAGACTTAATGTAGTCAGTTTACAGTGTACTTCCCAAACACACACGCACCTCCTGCTGAGGGTGTTGGTGAAGGGCACTCTCAAATCCAATAGAGAGATAGAGAGTTTGCATACAACCTGCTGACTGGTGCTGGCGCTACATTACATTTAGTCATTTAGCAGACGCTCTTATCCAGAGCGACTTACAGTAAGTACAGGGACATTCCCCCGAAGCAAGTAGGGGGAAGTGCCTTGCCCAGGGACACAACGTCATTTTCCACAGCCAGCAATCGAACTGGCAACCTTCAGATTACTAGCCCGATTCCTTAACCGCTCAGCCACCTGATTCCCACTAGAGTAAACAAGTATCAGAACAGACAAAAGTATTCACTAAACAAAACACCGCTCTCGCTCTCATCTGGAATCATCAGGGGTGTTTTGATTTACAAGCTGAATTTACAAACTGAATCACATTTAAAATACATTTAGTAAACAGGGACTCTCCTTCAAGGATGCTTGTAAATGAAACATTAGGCTCAGTCTCTGTCTTGGAAACCAAATACATGCTATGTTTAAATCATTGAGAGCCAATGAATTCAGAGTGTTGTAATGGTTGGTTCTATAGGACTCCTTTGCCTTAACAGTGATGTGACCATTTTGTCTGAGTCCTGTTGAATGTGAGTTCATGAAGATTGATGGTCTATCTGATTCTTAGTCCTGTGCAAGTCCAAGTCTCAATCATAATTTTCAGTAGCATATCGTTTATGGAGTAGAAACAAATGAAATATCAATGCAAAACGACAGTCTATTTAGCATTATGAGATATAACGACTTGAGTAAATAAAACAACTCGGCTGTGTGTGCAGATTCCATCGCATTTTAGTTCTCTAATTATCTGTCAACGGTAATGAGCATTTGGTTACCAGAGTGAGGTCATCAAAAGAAAGGACCTCTGAAATAAACATACCGTATCAGAGGTGTTTGCATGTAATTGGATCTCAAATATAAGCATCCTACGGGGACAGTAAGAAGGAACGGTAAATGGCAGATCATATTCTGTCTATATGTCTACAGAATGAGTGTTACAGTAATACGTTATTTCTTTGCTGTGAATGCCTCAAGGTTTGATGCTAAAGCTCAGCAGTGAAAGAAGGATCTGCACCAAGTATATCTGGTTTGTTGTCCATTTACGTAATGGAAAATGTGTGTGCTTGTTTTATGTGTGTGTGTGTGTTTCAGTGAGTATGCCATGTCTAGACATTTATGTACCACATTAGGAGATAATGTATCATCAATTTAAGGAGATTTTTTTCTAAGCCTCATCATTCAAAGCTGTCCTGCACTTCTCTCTGAAGCCATCTATTTCTGGCTTCCATACAGAGAGGGTGGAGAGAGAGAACTGTCTTCTATACATCTCTCCTTTGCCTTCCACTTCTGGGGGAAGGTGATGAACTGAGGGTCTGAGAAAAAGAGGACTGATTATGTGTGTGTGACTGTGTTCATTTGTGTGTGACTGTGTCTATGTGTGTGTGACTGTGTTCATTTGTGTGTGACTGTGTCTATGTGTGTGTGACTGTTCATTTGTGTGTGACTGTGTCTATGTGTGTGTGACTGTTCATTTGTGTGTGAGTGTGTCTATGTGTGTGTGACTGTTCATTTGTGTGTGACTGTGTCTATGTGTGTGTGACTGTGTTCATTTGTGTGTGAGTGTGTCTATGTGTGTGTGACTGTTCATTTGTGTGTGACTGTGTCTATGTGTGTGTGACTGTGTTCATTTGTATGTGAGTGTGTCTATGTGTGTGTGACTGTGTTCATTTGTGTGTGAGTGTGTCTATGTGTGTGTGACTGTGTTCATTTGTGTGTGAGTGTGTCTATGTGTGTGTGACTGTTCATTTGTGTGTGAGTGTGTCTATGTGTGTGTGACTGTGTTCATTTGTGTGTGAGTGTGTCTATGTGTGTGTGACTGTGTTCATTTGTGTGTGAGTGTGTCTATGTGTGTGTGAGAGACACAGTCGGCCTGAGGCTGACATGTTCACTGTCACAGAAGCGCAGATGATCCTCCCATCATCCCATCATCCCATCATCTCATCAACTCTAAAAGCCGAAAAGGAAATCCAAGTAGTACAGAGTGTAGAGGCACAGTGTGACCCTCTCCATGTTTACTCTCTCTCTTTCTCTCTCTCTCTCTCTCTCTCTCTCTCTCTCTCTCTCTCTCTCTCTCTCTCTCTCTCTCTCTCTCTCTCTCTCTCTCTCTCTCTCTCTCTCTCTCTCTCTCTCTCTCTCCCCCTCTCTCTCTCTCTCTCTCTCTCTCTCTCTCTGTTCCTCTCTCTCTCTCACTCCCTCTCTCTGTTCCTCTCTCTCTCTTTCTCTCCCTATCTCTGTTCCTCTCTTCCTCCTTTCCCTCCCTGTTTCTGTCTTTCTCTCTCCCAATCTCTCTCTCTCTCTTTCTCTCTCTCTCTCTCTCTCTCTCTCTCTCTCTCTCTCTCTCTCTCTCTCTCTCTCTCTCTCTCTCTCGCCTCTTTCTGTTACTCTCTGTTTCTATGTCTCTCCCTGCTCTCTCTCTCCCTCTCCACCCTTCTCTCTGATTCTTTATATTTTTTCTCTCTCTGTGCCCATCTTCCCTTCCTGACAAAGATGTATTTTTATCAGAATATCCATACATCTCTGGAGAAGTCAATACAGTAACAGAAAATCAAGTAAAAAAAGGCAAATAAAGAATTACAAGAAAGAAAGTGAACAGGAGAGAGCAGAGGTGATGGAGGGGAATGTAAATCACAGACACAGATTTGAGAAAGAGTGGTTCTGTGGAAAGTTTCCCAGCAGCTATTTGATTGTGTAACCTCAAACCCAATAAATGATCACTCACAGAATCTCTGATGTTTCTGTGGTCTGTCTCATACAGCAACCTCTCCAACTACAGTCATCTGAGAGCACTCAGTTCGAGTCCGTTCAGGCCACAGGTCACAGGACTCCTCGAGAATGTATAGCACAGAATCTCTCATTTAGAATTTTTGAAGATTCTAGAAGCAGACATCAATTCCAAATTAGTGAGTGCTAAAGGACTGGACGTAGAACTACCATGCATCATGCATCAAGCATCCTTGGTTAATCCCTGACATGGCAAGATGGCCCTGTGATAGTGGAGGCACGGAATGTGATTAATACTTTTTTGGTTTTTCATATTCATAATTATAAAACTTGATTGACACATAATGTAATTACTGTAAGACGGCTGTAGGGAAGGTTTTCACATGGCTGCGGTGGACGGAACGTGCTGGGCCTCTTCATGATTCTAGTTATTTGTGATTCAGGTAATTGCGTAGACTGTCAATCTGGTGCCTCATTAGGATAGGACATCTTGTCAAGCTAATGGTGTTAGTAAAACCTACTTTTATGCTTCATCATCATCCTGTCTAAACCTAGAGAATCGAAAGACTCTAAAACTTTCCCCCATTTTGCACCACTGGACTCATACTGGCACCAGTGTAACCAGGAAGCTGTTGTCCCACTGCTAGACAAATTGCACAATATTATGTAATTATGCCTTTTTCATTCTGGGGGATGAGTTTGTTGCAGTTCAATACTGATTTGTAAATTCCATTCCATTGTAAATATATTAATGACAGCGTACTATACCCACCTTCACCCCCAGTTCCACCCTCCACCTCATCTTCCCTCAGGGTGAGAGACGCAGACGCCATGGCACCTGCAAAGATCTCAAGGTAGCCATGACAACAGAGTCACCTGGCATCTCAGAGTTAGTAAAAACAACAGACCACAATAATCACCCACATCTCATACTGCACTGCTCTGTGAAACTGGAAATCCCAGTTACACCAATCCTCATCCTCCAGCAGTCTACAGTCAGTCAGTGTAAGAAACAATCGCCCAGAGGAAAGTCGTGACCAGTGTGGGAGACTGGAGAACAAAGACGTGGTTTCTTATTAGGCAGAGACACTGCGGAAAATGAAAAGCTTGATTAGACTTCCTCTTCTCCACGCTGTAAATCCACCAGAATAATGCAGAGCGGCGTTCTGGTGTCATGGGTAATCTTCAATCCAGAGTGTGCAATTACAAGAAATGTCAGGAAATACAAAAAAAGGATTATTGGAAAGTCACGCCTCCTCGCAGCATTAGCAGTTTACATTATCAGCCCAACCTTCTGATGCGAGCTGTTCATCAGACAGCTAAACACTGGGAGCCAAGCAGAGCTCCGAAACACCTCTAGACTGAGGTCAGAAGGAGGATGGAATCAAGTAGAGCTGAACATAGATGCAGGGGAATGTCCTAGAGGCTGGGGGAAGGTGTGGTGAGGGTGAAGGATAGGGTAGAGAAGTGAGAGGTGATGCAGAGAGTTGAGGAGATAGTGGGTGCAGGCTTCTGGCGGAGGCTGGGGGTGGGCCTAAGGGGGTGGGCCTAAGGGATGAGACTAGCAGGAGATAACAGGAGAAGTTGAGGTTTTACCACACTCACAGTCTCACAGTCTTAGCCAAACAGTAAAGAAGACAGTCCCTTGTGTTTGACCAACACTTGATGTTAGATATCAAGATATCATGATAGAAAATGTTAAATACATTAAACAGTTTTGTCCCCAAAAAGAAATCAGACAATTTTATTAGTAACGACCGATTACAGATAAGAGTGTAGCTGCAGCTTTTAGATGTAAATAAACCTCTCTTTGTGGCAAACGTGTTTCCAAGCAACCTGCTCATCTCTCTTTCAGGTCGGCATTAGTAACAGGCGGTGCTAGACTTGAACAAAGAGGTACAGCTTCTCATAACCATAACTGAGGGAAAGCAATGTCAAATAAAGTAATATAATACATTTTTATTAGATCAGTTACAATCCACAGAAAGTGAGAAATGTGAATCAATATGTTGCCACTGTAATTTATTATTTTTAGTGTACTTTCTTTTCAGAAAGTACACTGAAAATGCTGTGCACAGAGTTGATAATTTATCACTAATTTTTTCCTTTATAGTCAAATAATCTTTTAACATTATTTTCTAATAATCAAATTCAATCACTGTCACAAATATTTAGCCCATAGAAGTAACAACCGAATCATATGCTTCGATTTGACAATTTTGACTATCTATTTGGTTTATTTGGCTTCAGTCAAAAATGATTTTAAGTTCCAACTCTGAGGAGGACATCTGTTGTAAAGAGAGAGAAAATGTGTCTTCATATCTATTGTGTGAATCCAAAGAGCAGACACCTCCTAGGTAGTATGAACAGCTGCCAAAGACCAGGCAGGCACATCTCTTTTCACTCCAAACCTTCTGTAATTAACTGAATGTCTCCAAGCACCATGTTTCCATTTAAAACTACAACGTTCTAACTGTCGGAGCCACTGCCGCCCTTTCAGCAAAATCCACCCATCCACTCAAGCAGTAAAAACATGATATTTCATATCTTGGTCCTGCTCTTGTTTGAAGAGAGGGTGGACTGCCTGTGAAGGGATGTGAATGGAGCACTCTGCATCTATTTTACTGTAGCAGACTGTATAATATCATGTTATTAATATTATCACCATCTGGTCCTGTTTGATGACCACAGTGGGCGCTTCCATTCATATTCAAACAGCGGATGAGTCAGATGGCCCTTTGGCAAGCTGCCTGGCCTTCTAGGGCTTGAATGATGGTACTTCCTGCACTCCCCATTTTAAAGATGCTTTTAGGTTACATTGCTTGATGTGAATCAGGTGTGACTACCTCCAGACCAACTAGCAGACAGACTTGTAGCAAGACGTGGGTATAGTTGGATGCCACACAACTCTAAAATTTGCCAAAGCAAATTCCTTGTCTGTGCAAACTTTCATGGCGAATAAATCCCATTCTGATTCTGATTCTGATTCTAATGGTATGGCAGCCTTTCAGCAACAGCCCACAGAGGAAGAGTCGAACTGTTCCTGTAACACCCACCCACCCGTGTATGTGTATGTGTGTGTGTGTGTGTGTGTGTGTGTGTGTGTGTGTGTGTGTGTGTGTGTGTGTGTGTGTGTGTGGAAGACGGGATGTGTGAGTTAAAGAATTTTAAAAAAGTTGATGAATTTAGTTTAATTAATTACTTACATTTACATTACATTTTTCATGTACTCATATGTTATGAATAATTTATTTTTTCATTTAGACAAGCATGACAATTAAGAACTGGGTGGCTTTTATTATAATATTTTGAAACCAATGCACTGCAACACAGTGCAGTACAGAAAAAATGTGTCAACTGATTAAATTGCTTCTCTGTGTGTGAATGCTTGTATTGTAAAACACATCAATTACAACGATACAGGAACCTCAGACACAGTCTGCAACCTAATAGCGTGTAGGTCACTGCAATAGTTGTACTACTACTACTTTTGCAGTACAGAAGCAAGAATCAACTGGTTAAGAATGAAAAAACGCCTTTGATAAATAAGTTATTTTCTGTGCCAAGCCGTGCTTTGTAGTATGTGGGTTTCTGTCCATTGGCCCACCAGTGAGTCATCCGATTGGCCGTCCGGCTGGTCATGAGCAATAATTGTGCCCTCTGAGGGAACATGCCATCCTCGTACATATGCAGGATCCCCAGTCTCCATAGCAACATGTGGTGGATTCACCCAGGTTTATGTGAGCAATGGCTCGAGTTTTCATCCATCCTGTGGAACTTTAGTGGGTCTGCTTGGGCTAAGCCTGGCTGCGCACCAGGGCAGAGGTCACTTCAGGCTCTATAGCCTCACCAAACTAAGTTGTCGATTCATGCAGTGAATGTTTTTTAAACAAGCTTGCTTCCTCTGCGTTATGTCATGACTACGGCTGTTTAATGTGTACTGGCACACACACACGCGCACACACATGGACACACAGACAGAACGCCTGCGTTGATTAAAACATGTTTATTATCCTCTGTGAAGGAGCCACGTTGATCATGTAGATGGTTAATGAATACTGTTCCCACCTCAGAGGTCCCTACGGGTGTCCAACCTGGCACCCAACAGTGTAATTGCAGGGTATAAATAGAATACACAACACTGCGTCACAACACATCTGGTATAGGCGTTCCTCTCCGGGTGCGCACGTGTGCTCACTCACACACGTGCGGGTGCGTGCATGTGTGTGTGTGCATGCGTGTGTGTGTGCTTGTGCGTGAGTGGCTGAGATGCAGGGATCACACCACCTGCTAAGTGACAGGAAGACACCCGCAGTGGGGATCGGCTTCCTTGTGTTGTTTGTGTCAGGATGGTCTGCCAGTGAAACAGGCAGCAGGGACAAGTGGCTCGTAGCTGGTAATGGTCTCATTAGGTTCACGGCTGTGCAGAGTGGGACCACTAGAGGTCCCTGTTGCATACATTAAAACATCTCATTTGGCTACTGTACAGTATATTATGAGCCTGGATGAGAGAGAGAGAGAGAGAGAGAGAGAGAGAGAGAGAGAGAGAGAGAGAGAGAGAGAGAGAGAGAGAGAGAGAGAGAGAGAGAGAGTACTGTCACAAAGCAAGCAAAATGATGCAACATTTCAGATAGGAACGTATGAAGGGATTTTGATCTTTGAAACCACCTGTAATCCACAATGTTACTGACCCTACCTGCCTGTCATACTTTTACTATCATCTTCAACAGCAGGTCTCTCAGATGTCTGGTGCTGGCTTGCATCACGGTTCAGTACATGGTCTAAGAACTCCACTAATATGCTCTGCTGTTCAGAATTCAGTAGCTTCTCTTCTTTCTTGAAATGAACATGATGCTGTTTCTTTTACTTTAAATGAGGCTGGACATGAAAGAGTACACTGTTGTTGGGATATCATCACAGGGTTGTTAAAGGCTATCTGACCTATCAGGTACTGGATTTTAAACAAAATTATTCACTCTATCTTTTCCTTCTTTCTCCCTCTCTTTTCCTCTCTCCACTCCCCTCTCTTTCTCTCTCTCAGTTTGATCTAAAGCCTTCTCCTTATCCTCCTGTTGCCATGGCGACATCAATGTTGACACCCAGGAATTGAGAACACGGCAGCGAGTCTCAACACCCGTTAATAACAGGCGAAAACAAAACAACACAAGTGGTTTGTTTAATGGAGAGCTGAGATTAGACTATTGTTTTGAGCCTGATTGTGATAGATTTTGTATTCTTGAAGCTGTGTGCAGCCACAGTGGGGTACAGAAGGCTATATATCGTAGCAGTTGGGGGGCTGATTGTATTGTGTACATGTCTTGGTAATGAGTCAAGCAGCAATGCCTGCCTATACTAACGCATCACTGCTGTTGGTACTTTGTACTTGTCACTGGAACATTCCCAACAGGCACTAGTCTGTCTTGGGAACAGAAAAAAAACAGGGCAGGTCTGAGAGAGGGAAGGCTGGAGGGAGATGGGAGGTTTGGAGAGGTAGAGTAACTCAGGGAGGGACTGGGGGGCTGGAGGGAGGGGTGCAGGGAGGGCATATGGGCTGGAGGAATGGGTGTTCATGGAAGGAATGGGGGACTGGATGGCTCGAGGGCAGGGGGGGGGGGTGCAGGGGGGGACTGGGCGAGGGGGAAGCTGGATAGTGGTGATGGGCAGGAGGTGTTTTGGATGAAACTGTCAGGTTGTACTCCTGTCTGGATATGTTCATGTATATTCCCCTCATCCATGGATATCTGTTCTGAGAGGCTGCAGGGAGCAGATATCCTGCAGACAGGAGCCCCTTGTGAAGGTGTGCAGTGCTGTGGAACACAGTGTGATGACCCCAGATACTGTAGGATGAGACATGCCAGCTCAGCATATATTAAGTAGCTCAGTCTGGACACCTGGATTCTAAACATGGGGAGTCAGGTGGCTGAACGGTTAGGGAATCGGGCTAGTAATCAGAAGGTTGCCAGTTTGATTCCTGGCTGTGCTAAATGACGTTGTGTCCTTGGGCAAGGCACTTCACCCTACTTGCCTCGGGGGAATGTCCCTGTACTTACTGTAAGTCGCTCTGGATAAGAGCGTCTGCTAAATGACTAAATGTAAATGTATGTAAATGTAAACATGAAGCTCAGTTTACAAGAAGCAGATTATTGGACAAAATTGAACATTTTGGGCTCTGGTCCAGCTTTACCCAACCTTAACTTGACCCTTGATTGTATCTAAAAATGAGTCATGTTTGCCTGTTCGTCTGCTTCCAATAACCTGACTGAATCACAGAGCTTTTTCTTCATCTCAACATGGTAACCCTTTTTTCCCACATCATATTGCTGGGTAAGAATCCCCTATAGCTGCCACAAAAGAGATTGGATTTCATCCTGTGTTTCAAAAGTAGTTTCGTTTTTTTTCGTACAATAATGTGGCTAAAGTTTGAATGTTAATGTTCCTTTTTTTGTGTCCAGCCACCCTAAGGCAGGAACTAACACATCAACATAGAGACATTGATTAATGGCACTCAGACTGATTCCTGTTGACCATTCTAGATTTCACGTGGTATCCGTGATCAATCTCTCTCCACCACAACGAACCACTGACCTGGAAAACTGTTGAGCTCCGCTGCATGGTAAGCCCATATCAATACACGTATTAAAGACCAAAATAGCATGCAGAGCGTCCCACTTGATGATCTATTACATCCTTGTGCTGTATGACAGGATGGATCATGTTTGGAGAGTCAGTCTGTCCATGGTGAAATGAGGTCTGGTTCACATCCACACACATGACAGTCGATCCCTCCAGCTTCTCCCCACCACTGTGCTCGGGGAGGGGGGGGGGGGAGGGGGGTGTTAACTGTGTCAGGCAGATGTTGGTGGAGCAATGCATCGTGGGAGGCCAGTGGATGTGGGACACTGGGACAGATAGACTGATGCTCAGTGGGACAGAAAGCTGTTAGAAAATCAGTGACCCTCGGCTCCCATGGTTCAGTTGTACGAGTCCCTGTCCGACGGAGGGCTGATGACTCCTCAGACCAGGATGCAGAACGGCGCAGCAAAGCTGGGGAGGGGAGAAGGAGGAGGAGGCAGGGGGAAAGGGGGTGGAGAAGGAGAAGAAGGAAGAAGAAGAGGAGGTGTGATGACCAATGGAACGGTGTCCATTCCACGGAAACCCAGCAGGCCCAAGACCGCCTCAACCCGCCAGGAGAGGAATTCCTGCTCCTCCACCGTTTCCTGCCCCGTGTTCTCCGTCAGCCACAGCGACCAGGATGATGACCCGCCACCCCGCTGTCCCTCCAGCCTCTCCTCCCCCACCCTCCAGGGCTCTCTTTCCAACTTCCACTCTCCAAAGGGCTCCATCCCCAGCCTCCAGGGATCAACAAACAGCCTCCACTCGTCCAACTCGAGCTCCAAGGGGTCCATATCTAGCCTCAACTCATCTGCATCCAGAACTAAAGTCTATCTTCCGAACCTCTTTGGCTCTCTCTCCAGCCTTCAAGGATCCTTACCCAGCCTAATGGGCTCGATCTCTGGATTGAAACGTTCACTGGGCAACAACGACAGAGACGGAATGAACCCCAGTCCCGTTCGTAACCTGAGTTCCCCCAGCCCCATCCTTCGTAGCACCAGCCCCGGCTTCCGCAGCCCCAGCCTGCAGGGCTCCAGCTCCAGCCTGCGCAGTGGCAGCTCCAGTGAGGATGACAGTTGGGACACCAACAGCTGGAGCTCGGGTGCCACCTGCCTCCTGCGTTCCTCCATCAAGCAGCACAGCCAGGAGGTGTTCTTGGCCCGGGCCGGTTCTGGGCCTCGCCTCGATGACCTTACCTCCGCAAGTGACTCCGAGAACATCTACCAGAACCTGGATCTCTCCGCCCTGGGAGATGACCCTGGGCCCTGGATTGACAGCCGTGACGAGGAAGTTCCAGAATGGCCCACTGTGAAAAAAGAGATCCCTCAGAAACCACCCAGATGGAACTCACCTCAGAGCCAACCCACCCAACCCAGTCATAACCGAAAAGAGCCAGGACAGAAACAGACAGCCCAGTCCAGCCACAACCGGAAGGAGTCCCCTCAAAACCAAACAGCACAGCCCAACCAGAGCAGCATATCTGCCCCTTCAGCCCAGCGGGTACAAAGGCTGGAGAACCGCCTCAAATTCTCCCAGTTCCTGGATGAGGTGGCATGTAGTGTGTTGGGGACTGGAGGTGACCCACCCTTCAGTCCCCTCCCTCCCAAGGACCCAGCAGGCCCACCGATCATACCTCCGCCTCCAGCCTCCTGGTGTGACACAGGCAGTGGAGGCCACTCTGTGCTCCAAACCATCAACGAGCATGACCCTGCAGACTTCCACAAACGGAATTGGTGTTTTCCCAGCTGCAAGGTGCTACTACCTGGGGAGGACCAAGACAGGGTGCTGCTACATGGGAAAGGAGGCCTGAAGAAGGTGCTCATGTTTGGAGAAGACCCAAAGAGAGAGTTGCAACCTGGAAAAGGAGGATTGCGGAGGGTCAGGGAGGAGAACTTTTATTCGGAGCCTTCAGGGAAGGCTTACCTGGAGACAGACATAGACGTTCTGAGACGACGAGACGAACTGGAGGCTAACGGATCCCTGGAAAGAGAGGACAAAGGAAGAGATGCATTATGGGACAGAGGCAAGGAGAGGGAGAAAAGAGGAGGGCATGCAAGGCCTGAGCCTTTCAGCAGGGGCATGGAGAGGGGGTCCCCCAGGGACAGTCCCTGTCCTGTCTTCAGCTGGCCTGAGGGTTACCCCAGAGTACCATTCAGGTCCACCTCCCTGCCCAGACCTGTCGCCAATTCTGTGAGTAGATCATGTCATTTAGGCTGAGCTCATGTACCATATACCCTATATCCACTCACATGATTATGGTGATCTCCTCTAGACCATGACACTAAAGCCTACACAGAGTGAGATCATGTGTCTGAAGACATTTTGACATGGATCCCTATGGAAGAATTAGGGTGAAAAAAAAATGCAAGTAAAGGAAAAGAAATTGTAGGAGAGAGCCTTATGTCTCTCTAAAGTTGGAGGAGCATTATCTTTCCTACTATCATTATAATTATGCACTATTTGTGCTACATGAATACCTCAGACCCTTTTGCACCAGAGGCAGCAACTCTTATCTCCGATTCCTCTCTTATCTGAGCTGTACATTATTAGAAAATGGACTATGATTACAGAGAGGACCATTAATTATTTTTCTCTGTCATGTTGAAGACTTTGAAACACAGATTCGTGTGCTGAGACACTTGTTGCAACCACACTTTAATTATTCCTCACTCATTGGAAACCATGTTCCAGCTTTGTTTTTGATCTACGGCTCGAAAGACTGTCGGGCAGTTACAGGGTACAAAACCACACTTGGGGAGGAACCTAGACTCTGGCTGTGTTTTAATGGTCTGCTCAGTGCCATATAATATTACTGAAGGGATTAGAATATGTTAGTTATTTGTTTTATGAGGGAAGTGATTTCTTGCTGTAAGCTGTGATGAAAACTTGCATGCAAGGCATATACTTTTCCCGTTAGGCAGTCCATAAACTAGTCACAGAAAAATATTGATCTGAGTTGGGAAATATTTATACTCTTAAACTGCTCGTGGGGCTATTGAGAAATGTTTCCCCAAGGGTTCTCAGAAATTAACAAAAAAGGATGTCAAGGAATTAGATGGGCACGCCTCAATTTCACGAGCAAAAGCTCATGTTACAAAACTTGTCTGTCTTAATGTTTATTAACCAGCTTTGATCAGCATGGATAAATAACAACATTGATTGACATACTGTAATATCTTCGATGAAGACCCACTGTAACACTCAAACATCATTTCCAGGTGAACCATTCCCAGCCTTACTGTCACACAGACTAGCTTCAACAGTGACTGTATTCTTCTATCTGTTGTCTGCTGTGTGGTGGACTTGGTGAACATATTAAACTGTGGCTGCCTGATTAGAATTCACTATGTGGCAGGCAGCTCCCTAGCAACTGTTCCGAGTGTGAGTGGGTGTTCACTGTAGGGAGGAGAGACAATCCTCACAGCCTCTCACAAAGTCCTACTGCAGCCTCAGGACCGGATGAGTGAACACACACACACATGCACATACATTCACACATACATGCACACACATGCACAGACACATACCTACCAATTATACACATTGAACACCGGGGTTGAACATTCCAAAATCATTCCAGTTGTAGTTTGTTGTTGTGTGTTCTATTTCCAAATCTCCATCCCTCCTGGCACATGACATGTTGATGGTTTGTGTATACTGTATAGTATATGTATGTATATATGTATATATGTACATGCACTGTCTTTATATATGTGTGTGTGTGTGTTTGTAAGAGAGAGAGAGAGACAGAGACCGAAAGAGAGAGACAGAGACCGAAAGAGAGAGACCGTTTAGCATGCTGTCTCATCCAGCAGTATGAGTCATCCTGTGTTATTCACACTTTTAATGATACGTAAACATATGCAAGCACAGACATACATACACACACACACAGACACACAAGGACACAAAAACACACACAAACACACACCAAACAGTTAAATGATAATGAGGAAGTGAACAAGATTGTTGTAATAGTAACCGAATAGTTTTTTGTTGCGTAGCAGCTCTGCCCTCGCTCTTTCTAGAATCACATCCACTGGATGTATTGAGTAATTGGTTCTGCACCACGAGCTGCAGTCTTGTGTGTATGTGAGGATGTAAATCTCTCCCTTGTGATCCACGTTGTTCATAATGCATGGCCAGGAGATCACATCAGACACTGACACTCACTCTCCTTATGCATAACCAGTTTGATACAAACACAAACAATGGTTCCTGGTGAGGCATCAGGTGATCTGTGTGTGTGATATTCAACACATTTCATCACCTGTAAGTTGTCACTCCCTCCTGCTCTTGTCTCCTTCCTTCCTGCCTTCTCGCCTCAGCCTCATTTTTCGTGTCCTCTTAGTGTTTCATCTCTCTCTCTCGCTGTCTAGTGTATCTCACTGGTGCACTGTTGGCCGTGGGGCACTCACTTTTAATGAACAGTCCACAGCATTTGTCCTTTTCATATACATCCTTTGTCACCTTTCCCTTCCCCGTGTCTCAGTGTCTTCCTGGGGTAGACAGTTGTATAATACATATATTGTATATACATATGAGTTAACAACACTCAGAAGCAGGCCGAGGGACCAGACTGGAGAGGCGATCCTCCCGTATGTCTATGTGCATCTCATCGCAACGTTTCATCTGTTTTCTCCTGTTCCTCAGGAACCAAATGGAGAGATGCCTGATGCAAGGTAGGACATTTTACCCCTCCCTCTCTCTTTACCTCCCTCTCTCTTCCCCTCTCTCTCTCTCTCTCTCTCTCTCTTTCCCTCCCTCTCTCTTGCCAACCCCCCTCGCCCCCCCCACACCACCCCCAACCCTCTTCACTCTTTCCATCTCCCCTCCCTCTCCATCTCCCCCTCCCCCTGCCTCTCCCCCTCCCACTCCTTCCAGCTTCATTCAGCTCTCTGCTCCCTCCCCCCTTGCTCTAGTCATAACGCACGCTGCTCTCAGCCGACACACACACACACACATGCTGTCATCTTCTCCCTGAACATGAGACGCAAAGCATACAAACGGTAAGTATGGGATTTAAGAAAAGGAAGCAAGTGTGTTTGTGAGAGTGTGTATGGGGGGATGTATCGCTGTGTTGTGAAGGTAAATACATTGCTGTCATGCCATTCAGATGTGTTGCAGAATGATCATAATTGTGTTGCAGAATGATCATAATTGCTCTGCTAGTTACGGTGTACCGTGCCTTTGGTGTCTGTGTGGTGCTGACAGTGGGCTTCAATGAGAGGGTAGCTCAACACTGCCAGGTGTTGCATTGAGCACAGTGTTGCTGAAGAACATGCTCGGGTAGAATGTGTCAGACTCGGAAGCAGAAGCTTCCATAAGATGAGAGTGCAGTTAACCTGTTTACGCTCCTGTTTCGCCCGCGAGACAAAAATGCTGCCTCCCCCTTCCTCAGTTACGACGCACTAAATTCTAAAAAATATATTTTTTAGACGCTACACATGTTATACATCGTTGGAAAGCTACGATTCTTGTGCTTCCATTGAAATAAACCAATTCAAGATCAAGTCGCAATAGCAAGCAAAGTCAACGTCTTTTTCCGGTGAACATTCCTTCAACAATGCCAAAGAAAAAAGTTGTACTCACCCTAAGTTGTTCAAATAGGTCCAGGTGTGCAAATCATGCCATCAAAACTTGATCTGCGTAAGTCCCAAGGGTTCAAAGTATCTAACCATGTAAAGTAATTCGTCCAAATACAATGTTTTACGTTCATGAATAGCCATTATCCTTTGTTTCATTATGCAAGTTAGCCGACGGAAGAAACAACTTGTTCACATAAAAGTGTTATTTTCTCCGATTTATCAACGGAGTATTTACAAAATGAAGGTCTCAAAATGTCCGTTGAACCCTCCCCTTTTGATTGACACCTTGTTCGACCCAATAGGAGCTTCCATGCCCCGTTGACAGCCCTCTAAAGCCAACTAGGTCTGTGCGTCCTGCCCGCCCCCGCCCCCCCCCCCCCACACTCGTTCTAAACAAATTTCTCGAACTGGCTTCGACTGGCTCTGAAATTAGCTCGTTAGCCTTGTAGCTGACAGCTAGCTGAAAATGCCAATACCTCATTTGTATGCGTCTGTGGAGCCTTCAAAATAACAGTCGATTGCGCAATATGGTTGACAGAATCAGTGTTCTTTGTGCGCCAATCCTTGGAATCAGATAAAGCACTCCAATGTGTTCATGCTTCAGTTTTTGTGTTTCAGTATTACTAATTAGGGATTTAGCTATTATATATGATATTTCTAAGTACCAGAGATGGGCCAGAGATAACAATTATGAAAAATAATACCTTTTTATTTGACCTTGACCTTGGTTACAAAGGGTCATTTTGGAGTCTCCAAAAGACCCTTTTAGAAAATTCCTGGATGTACTCTTATAAAAACATGTGTCAAATATGAATATATTGTGGTATTATGTTTGACTTTTGATTTGAATTGGGTAAGGCTTCAACCTGTGGTCCAATTTAGTCTTCCAGATAATACCTACCACCTCTAGGCCTCTTCAGGCCTCTGTTTTCAAAACAAAATCTAGGCGGAAATAGAAATTTTCACTTTCCTTGTGTTCAAGCTTCTATTACTCAACACTAGAAGGACTGACAGGGGTCCTGACAACAGGGGACATAACTTCAGAGTGTCAGCTTTCAAAAGAGATCATTTACATGCATGTACTCCAAATGGTTCAAGAACAGCTTCCAATTTACTTTGGGTATGCTGTTTAGGCGTTTTCAGGCAAATTTAACAGGAACATGAAAAGGTTAAACGATTAATTAACGATTACGAGTTAAAGGAGTCTGTGTGTATGTGTGTGTGTGTGTGTGTGTGTGTGTTTGTGTGTGCCTTTGTCTTCAATAGTTGTCTTTAACAATAGCTTTC
This sequence comes from Osmerus eperlanus, assembly GCF_963692335.1. Lineage (NCBI taxonomy): Eukaryota > Metazoa > Chordata > Actinopteri > Osmeriformes > Osmeridae > Osmerus > Osmerus eperlanus. Next base: position 13,293,346 of record NC_085026.1, on the reverse strand, counting down.
CTTATAAAGCTAGCAGTGAGCTTGTTTTCGCTTCATAAGATAACATTGTTTTCGGTAAATTCCATTCTGTTGCATCTTTAATCTTGTGAGAGAGGAAATATTAGCTATGATCCTCAGGCTCAGTACGAGAACACAGAGAGAGTCTGTGTGAATGGCTGTACTAAGAAACAAAGTTGTTCTCATCAGATGAAACTCGGCACACTTGTCTCAAAAATCCATAATTGTCGCACGTAAGCTGGGCCGGGATGGACAGCAGTGATTGTGGGCTGTGAAGAGAGTCAATTACTACCTGAGTTTTTTCAAGTCTCGCCTTCAAACAGCCTGATAATGTCCGAGTCAGCATAAACAGTCCATTACCTTCGGCAGTGTCGAGGGAGGTACACTTCACCTCCAGGTGCTGGCTTGTGGACATGAACCATGTTTGAGTTAAAGCTAGTTAACCCCTAGCTTTCCAGGGAGCAGCAGAGCACGTCCAGACTATTGGAAAGGTGTCGGCCCTTTCACAAGCCTTTTTAGTTTGCATCATGCCTTCAGGCAGCAGGGCTAGCCCAGCCTCAGTGCCTCCCCAGGGGCACCTGGAGCCCAAGATCCTCTCCCCAAACCCCCTCAGAGCCGAAACCCAACCCTAACCAGCACTCTTGCCCCGGCTGAGACTGTGTTAGCTCGCCATGCTGCAGCCTACAGGATCAGCTATGGGAGCTCAGGCCTTCAGATAGTGAGTAACGTTTTAATAAAGAGCGTTCACAAAGCGTGAAGAGCATCATGGAGCTACTGTTCATCCTTTTGAGGTCTCATGTTTAGAGGAGATCTCTATACGTATGTCTGTGTATGTTTGCTTGTGTACTGGTGTGTGTTTATGGGCTGGGAGTTGAAGGACGCTGCCCAGACGTTTCTAGCCTTTTAGATCAGCTGTACAACACATTTATATGTTGCATCGCTGCTTGCATGGCTTCCACCTGCTACAGACTGAAAGCATTGCAGACCGACACACTGGCAGACATACACACAAACTGTAGATACACAAACACACATACATTGTGGATACATAGACATGCACAAGCACATACGCTAGCTCCAACCATGACCTCTCTTCCAAACCAGGGCTTGTGTGGGAGTTGGATGACGAATAGAAACGAGCTGGAAGGGAAAATGCTGAACCTCCTTAAAGGCAGAATCTGAATACAAATCCTCATTCCCACATGAAGCTGCTAGGTGGACATGCCTTTATTTCTGCTTAAAGCATTTAGCCATGTAAGACACTGAGCCATGGAAATAAATCTGTTGTAATTGTTTTACACTGTATAACTCAGTGTTGTAAGCCGCAGGAGATATGTATTGAGACTTACAGTCCTTACATGTGTTTAGTTACTATAGTTGTGTTCTGAGTATAAATACGACATGGATTAATTTGCATGACTCAGTCTTTAATTAATTAAACTGTAATTTGCACAATGGAATTGGATCCAAACCCTACTCAACTGACACTCAATGTACTTTAAACAACAACAACAAAAAATCCTCTTTTTATTTTTTTGACACAATCTGTCATTTGTTATATTGTTCCCGGCAATGTGGAAGCTTATTCTTTGTTCTGGCTTGTATTCTGGGGAGCACAGGTATGTCACGACTGGTGTTGTCTTGGCAACCTAAGCCTGGGTTGAATTGATTTGAGTGAAAGCTGATTTCTCTAAGGTAGCACACAAAGACAGGCTACACCAAACCTTAGTATGAAATATGACATGAAGACATCATGTAAAAGTATGTAGATTGACTACTGTCTGTTGGCTATTGTCCTCTTTCTCTTTGTCTTTAGCTCTACTCTTGTATTCAGACATTTAAAGAGGGAGTGTGGGTGTGAGTGGATGGAACAGCTGGTCCAATTCTCTCTTCAACTGATAAGGAGTTGATAGTCGTTTCTTCTTGAGATACGTCATTGACTATTGTCAAGGACTACTCTTCCCACATCAGCAGAATTATTCCACGATGGGTTATAGTGTCTACAAAGTGCTTTCTCAACACAGCAGAACAGCACTTAGCTCGCTGACTCACACACCTTGTCTTTTTTGTATTTAATTGGGTCACAGAAAAGCAGTGAAGTGAAGTTATTCCAACATGAAGAGGGTTTGGAGGGTTTGCTGTTTATGTTAAACAACCGATTAAAAAGGGAGGCATCACATATGCCATGAATTCAGATTCCATTCAGTACTACTGCCACACTGCGAGCCAAACGGGAACAGGCGAGAATCTCCCATGGACAGCACTGTCACAGGAGGCATGTATGAGTCTTTGTCTTTTCACTTCTTGGTGAAAATACATGTTACATTGTCACATTTTTGTCATTCAGCAGATGCATTTATTCAAAAACATAGAAAATGTACATGCATAAAACATTTTAAGACATTTCATGTAAATGTGAGGTAGTGTGGGGCTTATCATATATACATCATGTGTCAGTTGATCCAGCGCTTCTTATTGTTCAGCTGCACTACCTCCTTCTGTCCTACCTCCTACCTGCTTCTCTCACTCATTGATAAGATGCCGAACTACACAGTGAGCTCCACGTTAGCGACTAGTCACATGGGGAAATTCCTCCTTCTAATTTCCTGAACTTTCCCTTGCAGATAAGAAAAAGGAGGAGCAGAGGGAAGGGAAGGGAATAGAAGGGGAGAGGAAAGCTGCAGCAGAGAATCATGGCTTGTTCCTGTTGGCTCCATGAGCCACAGAAGGGGGAATGTGTTAAGACAGAGGAGGATATGACAGAGCTGGAACAACACTTCCACTGAAACAGCCCAGTCCACCGGCCTTCCGGCATTTGCTTAATGAGCTAAATCTCTCCTGTGGCACCTAGTACTAACAAAACTCTAATCTTGTGTGTTTGTGAGGGATTTCACACGCCATTTAACAACATTTCAGTCCTGATGACAGCCAGAGAATGTATCTCAGGGTAGCGGTTCTCTCTCCTGGCACCACAGTGTCGTTGCAGTGAAGCCACACATATCTATCATGGAGGAGTTCGATCCCTGTCTCCACCTAACACTGCATGACAAAGTGATTTCAAATTGGACTCTAAAAACCCAGCAAGGGCTGTTTTCCACCTCAGACTGTGCTCTGACAGGGACATATTAGCCACAGCCAGCTATGTAATTTTCCCTTCGCTTTAGAGTTCCACGGCTTCCAGTCATGTTCTCCCCGCCCTGTTCACTTTAGCACTCAATCTGTGTCTGGCTGTATGGAGCAGGTCCCCTAGGCAGGAGTGTAATTCTGCAGTCCAATGACCCAAAGGCACGCTGGTCCATGAGGTGTTGCAGAGCTGATGACCTCACCTCAAAGGCCAGGGAATGGAACAGTGCCAGCCTCTCTAGAGAGAGCGCCGCTTGCCACAGAGCATCAGCCATACTGTCACAGTGGAGATTATGTCAGAGATGGAATTGGGCATGTACACCCACGCTCACACACACACACACTCACACACACACACACGCGCAAGCATCAGTAGCGTAGCCACGAGGGGACTCTGGGGGGGACCTAGGCTACCTCATTTACATGCCCAGCTCTCCAGATTACTTACAATAAAAAAAATAAGGAATTGTAGATTTTTTATTTTTGCCCTCATTTTAAAATGGGATGACGGCAAAAAAAATGTTGCCACTGCACACACGCACACACACACGTACACACACACGCACAGATACACACACACATACACACGTTAGTAGGAGCTCTCTGAGGTCTCCCCATATGTGTTCCCCTGCTGTGATATGATGGGAGTTGGATTTGCGACTCACCTGAAATACAACGTGTTGATTGAATTTCTGTTTCCTCCACACACACACACACACACACACACACACACACACACACACACACACACACACACACACACACACACACACACAGAAACATGTTTCTGTAATATCAATATGACAGACAGCGTGATTTGGGGAAATGGGAAGCTGACAGTGGAGAGGTTTCTGTGAGTCATATCACAGCAGGAGAAGACTTCACTCACTACAAAATAATTAATCCCAGGGAGCTCTCAGTGATACAGTACTACAGCCAAGTGGTATCATATATTCAGTCTCAGGAAGCCATGAAGCCAGGTTTTAGATGTACAAGTTGACAAGTGACAGTTGACAGTTGTTGACAACGGATGTGCAGATGGAACTGCACTGATGCTCTCGGTTTCTTAAGGAATTGTCCAGTTTTCTGTTTATTGTCTTCAGTCTCACCGCCTTGTGTGTTTTTGAAAGTCAGAAAGGTTAGTACAGAGACATTCTTTGAGCCGTACACGACATGTTGGAATTGTGTGTTGTTTAGTTGTTCCTCTTGTGACCAATCCCCACAGAGCTACGTCTGTGCCTGTGGAGAAGACTAGAGACTTGGGTTTCTGCACAGTTGCATCAGAACTCTTCTTCATGTCGTTTTCTGGTTTTCACAGTGTCAATGTGAGTAATGAATACATTTCAGGTCATTAAACTTTAATTTTGTCATCAGGTGCTGTAGGGTGATAGATGAGCTATTTGTGTGGCTCTGTCTCATCCTTCTCGTGGCTAATTGGTACTGTATCACTTCCCGAAGCCATTAGGGGCCAAACCAGTCGATCCAAGATGGATGCCAGTTGTGGTGTTTACACATTAAATATATCACTTAAACAGCTGTTTTCATATTTACTGAAAGAAACAACCGCTCTGGGCTTGACATTGAAGCTTGTGTGCTTGTCTCTGGCGTAGGTAATACATATTTGATCAAAATAACTGCGAAAATATAGGCTTAACTTAACTGAGCTCAAATTGGAGATGGAAAGGTGAGGAATGAATGAAAATGAAATGAATAATGGTCAGGCAGCTTTGGTTGCACTGTCTTAATGAAATGCACTTGTTATGATTGGCTGTACACCGTGACTCCATCGCATGCAGAAAGTGTCGCAGAAAATCAAGGACCAGAAGAGCATAGTTCTAACACTGTCACACCGTGGTCAGTGCTGAGGAACAGCCTGTAGTCACACCAGACACGTGCTACTTGTGGTGCAGAACCAGAGGAGGACTCCTCCTGCTTCACCACAGTTCTGTTGTCTGCTTTGTTTGGTTTGAGCTCTGTTCCTTCAGCCGTGCTGTCGTGACGAGCTCCCCGCGGGTCTCCAGAGGATGGGCGAGCAGGATGGCTTCTCCAGTGGCTCGTTTGTTTACTGCCTCAACACCAGCACAGAAGGATTCAGTAGCTAGGCCTTCCACGTCCATTGTTTCCCTGCTGTCATTTGCAGAGAGGACTGGCAGTGCTACAACACTGCACCAGGGATGGTTTTCATGTTGTTGTTGGGTATGTGTGTGTGAGTTTTGAGTTTGTGTGTATGTGTTTACTTGTGGGTCTGTTGAGCGTGTTTTGTGTTTGTTTGCACGTTCTTTACAATCAATTTCTTACGGCAGAGAATATGTCAACTTATCTCTCTCCATTGCCCTGTGACTTCCAGATAAGGAGCAGCCATCGCCACCGTGTTTAAACACACACAGACACACACACACACACACACAGGCTCTTTAAGCACCGATGATGAGAATGTTCCAAAGCTTTGTGAATATCTTCAATATTGGGTTTTTTGTTGAGTTAATAGGAGACTGCATTGGTGATAAGGTCTTGTGTTGGAGATAATTGCAAGATGATTATCTTTAAACTGTGCAGTGAGGTTGTTTTCTAACAAAAATATGCTACAGTAATGTGAGCTGAGTCCTAAATGATCTGAGAATGTGTTCAGATTGAATTTGGCTGTGGCCTGCAGGTTATCCAGTGATCTTGATTAGAAGGAGTTCTGTAGCTTGATAGTTTCTGAAGCCAACATCGACCCGCACACATTATATATTAGCTCAGTGTTTCAACCAAAAAAAACGGAATGAACAAGCATAATTATTTTTGAGTTATTGTCCAGCAGCAGTGGAGCTGCATTGGCTAGGGATGTTTGGTTCGCCTGGTTATAGGATCTCCAGACAATATCTTATGTTCCTGGATACTTTATACTGTGTCTATTGCCTGTACTGCACCATCCATATACCCATCAAGGACCAGACCATCTCTGAATGCTCCCTAACAACCAAGACACGGCACTATCTCACAACCAGACAGCATCCTGTTCCTGTGAGAGGCACCAGAAGTGAATGTGCTGTTAAACTTGTGATTCTCTGCTCTGTTGGCAGGGTGATCCCAGATAGCCTCATCCTTCCTGCCACACGATGCCACCCCCATAAAGACCTGCCAGGCTTGCTTTATGGTTAGACTTCAGACTTGGCCGCAACCTATCAACATATCCCATCTAGCAGAAGTGATACTCACATGAAGGCCAAGGCAGAGAATAAAATATGAAAAAGATATATATTGGTAAAACAGCTCTCAAAGCCCAGAGAAATGGTTGCAAACACCCGAAAAGAAGGTAAGAAAAATTGGTGTGAACTTTTCATTGCCACCGACCATCATTGTAATGATTATTTCCCACCAAAATACCTCTTACATTTCAAAGCCATGCTCCTGCAGTATATCACTGTCTTGGTGAACATGCCCATTCACTCACTGGTCATTTTTTATCTTAAACCCTTCTTATGACTATTGGACACGTCACATGTATTCATAGTGGAAACCAAGCTCTTGTAATAAGTTGGATTCCTGAAGCCTCTGGTTTTGGCTCTCTCGGCTATCTACAGTGTGAGCGGGGAGGGAGACACTGACACACACACACACACACACACACACACACACACACACACACACACATACATATATACACACTCATAAACTCTTCTCACATCCTTCTCTTCACCTATCTCTCCTTTTCCACTCAATCCATTATTCTCTTGTTCTGTCTGCCTCTTATGTTAATGTTGATGGTGTGTTAGAATGACATAGACAATTTAAATGCAATTGTAAGTATTGAATGGACATTTACATAGATTTAAATATAGAAATCATCCTTAATTTGTAAGCTTAAATCCCACCACAGACTACTCAATAGTGAATGTCTAACCACAAACTGCTTCCCTACTTCCTGCTTGTCTGTTGTAGTTCCTTCCATGACCACAAGGAGGACCTACGCAAGCGTCTGTCCTACACCACCCACAAGCTAGAGATGGTGGAGTCAGAGTTCGACTCCACCCGCCAGTACCTGGAGACGGAGCTTCGTCGAGCTCAGGAGGAGCTGGACAAGTTCACAGACAAACTGCGCAGGTGAGACGCCCACATGAACCGAACCATGACCGTTGCCGTGACCATATCCTCAACCACAAACCTTCTCCCTACTCCCAACTCCCGAGTCACTTACCCTCACCATATTTTGTAGATGACAAAACACTATACTAAGCAAAATGGGTTTGAAACTCCAGTATCTAAGTGATGAGTCAAGCAGGAGTCTTTTGGGCATTTGGAAACAGTCCTCTGTGTTTTCTAAAATAAAAGAACATTCATTCACACCCACTGTGATCATTTTATAGTTTTAATTTCTTACATGCTCCACTTAGAAGGCATTGAAGGCATTTCCATCCAAGCCTTCTAATAGTATCTCTGTGCACCGGAACTCTGCTTTCAGTGATCTTCAAATCTGGATCATTGCCTGAGACTGTTAAATACTCTTAGAGAGAACCTCTGAATGAAGTAGTTCTGTGTGTTTGGCAGCTTATACATACTGATCCTACCGAGGCTTATGGAGGATTGAGCCTGATCCATCTCCATGATAATGCTGTTCTTTCCGTCCTGTAGAATCCAGAGCAGTTATGCAGCGCTGCAGAGGATCAACCAGGATCTGGAGGACAAGATGCACAGGACGGTAAGACTCCAGAACACTCACAGACATTCTGCAGCTCCGAGTGGTGGCTCTCTGATGCAACATAATGCCAGATGAAAGAGGACTGTAGCTTTGTCCCACAGATAGCATCCTGTTTACCTTTTCCCCTAACAACTCCATTAGATCAGACCCAGCAGGGCAAATAAACAAGTAGATAGCTCAATGGTTATTGTCTTCCTCAGGTCCCCCAGCATGCCTCTGTGGCATTTACTTCTGGGGATTTTTATCTACTTTAGATTATATGAATAAAAAAGGCCATGAAATAAAATATTTATGTGGTTGTAGACTTATAGGGTCCTGCCGACCTGTTGGCAAGGGTTACCAGTCGTGCACAGCTTGGTAGTTCAGTGGCTGTTCAGTGGCACACATGCACACACACACACAGCAAGCCTCTGATTAGATGCTGGACTGAAGCTGAGACCCTTGATTCCTGCTGAAGCAGACATGACTGGAGGCAGACTGGAGACAGAAGAAAACTTTGGGTTGAGTGACAAAGGAAGACATTTGAGAGAAGAGAGATGGAAGGTGGGAGAGGAACAGGAGACAGAAGGAGAGTGACAGGTTATCACTTGATAACAAAGCATAATCACCCGAGAAATGAATGCATCGATCCATCCATAGTATCCATCTCACTCCGTCCTTTGAGCCATTCTATCACTCTGTCTCCATTTTCATCTTTCTATTTTTCAACCCCTTCATCTCCCCATGGAGTCTGTGGTCTGCGGTCGGAGATGAGAACTCAGGCCTGATCGATCGCCACTCTCACAGCAATTACATGATCAGAGACGGTGCGCAATCAATGTTCAAAATGATTGGTTCGCCACCAAACCTTGTTAGAAAACTATTACAGTCTGCCTTTCCCCTTACAGCATGCATCCCCACACTGAGACAGAGTATGCTGCAAGGCAGGTCCATTTTCAGGCCCAATCTGGATTATCATAGATTATATCCTCGTCTTTAGAAGCCATGGATCACCTCACAGAACAGTACTATACTGTATGTGAAAATAAGTTTTCCATCACCAATCCTCCGGTGATTGATTAGACACCACGTGTCATCAAAGGTGCTAAATTACATGTAAAGGTGCAGTAGTTGTACTGGCGTAGAAGCAATTTAAACCTGTAAATCTGTAGTGTAGTACAAATCCTACACCATGGGGAGAAGTATGGTTACTATGACGACAGTTATCTGTGTGACACATGGTGTGTCTCATGTCTCCATAAGTAGGCAGACAGGTCCTGGAAAGAACAGCTAAATCCATGAAACAGTCCACATGATACACTTGAGGTATCATCAAAACAGCAGCTGGTCGGCACATTAATGGAATCCAACCCCTCAGTGGTTGTGGTATCCCTCAATAATCCTTGTTGTATCGTCACACTGAGAAAAAGACTAAGGAGCCTAATACATTATTATTGATCAGTTCTCTATCTCTCAGGCTCACTATCTGTCTCTGTCTCTCCCTCATCCCCCTCTCTTTCTCTCTCTCTTTTTCTTTCTTTCTTTCTTTCTTTCTTTCCCTCCTTCCTTCTCTCCCTCCCTCCCTCCCTCCCTCCCTCCCTCTCTTTCTCCCTCTCCTGTCTCTCTCTCTCTCACTATGTGTCCTTCTCTCACACACACATCACATATATCCCCATCTTGCAAAAACAGATTTTTGCACAAGATTGGATTTTTAACAGGAAGGCCTGTCTGTATGCCTATAGTGAAGAAGGATCCTGGTATGTGGTACATGGTGTAGCTCACTATTTCTTTATAATGTCATACAATAATATTTGAACAACAAAGGTCCTTAATAGGATTTGTTATTTGCAAACAGGTTTCATCAAACCAAACCCGCATTTAAAGGTACTAAAGAAACACAACCATGTGTGATGAAGGTCACAAAAAATGAGATTTTTCTGTAGAGCAGGCAAAGAAAAACAAGCAAAAAGCACCTTGATATACTTGATGGAATCTGTCAGGATGGGGTTAGAATGCAGTTGGCGGAGACAAGAACCAATCAGAATAGGGTTTAAAATGCAGTTGGCTGAGACAAGAACCAATCAGAATAGGGTTTAGAATGTAGTGGAATGGGACGAAAACACACCAGTAAAGTGTTTCAAAAGCAGCCCACAGGCTCAATGCAGCAGGTATACACAATTATTTTTAAGTATTATATTTATGCAGTGGATTAAGGGGGATTTGCATCAAAAGTAAAGTAAAAGGGAGATCAGAATCCCAGGTAGCTGTGATTAATGGCACCTTAGAACCACCAAGTGTGAGCAGGTTTCTTTTGGAATTTCATGAAGCATTTCGTAGAATTTTGAAACTAATGCTTTGAAACTTTGTCAGGTGGTTATTTCTTAAGAGGGATAGTTTTTTTTCTTGTAAGGTTACACATTCTAACCTTTTCTCTTTCTGTCAGATGACTGCATAATGGGTAGTGCTCCATTTCCCTCTCCCTATTCCACACTTCAGTAATTATGTCTCAAGGGGGCTGAGCTCCGTTTGTTGCCCAGAGAAGACTGCATCTCGACTGAGACACACTAACTAAATGGCAGGGGTGGTGTGTGTGTGTGCATGTGTGTGCTTGTTTGTGTAGGGTTAGGTAACTAACTTTAAGGCATACAGTATTCTCCTGCTCACTCATACCCAACTAATTCCTCTCCCATCACACCTTCACCCAAACACTCTCTTCAAAAGATCAATAGTGAATGTGAGAGTAGCTTTGCAAACCTCCTTTCTCCCCTCCCCCTAACCCATTACATATCTACATTTTGCACTCAGGAGTTCAGGATAAAAGCCTCATTTGAGGTGTTGTCAGAAAAACACCTCCGCCTTATCACTCGGGTGTAATTAGATGGTGCAGTGGTGGAGGTGAAAGCGAGAAAAAGTGTCTAATTGGCTTCTCTGACAGACAAAGACAACATGTGTCAGTGATGTCAGACACTGCTGTCCTCTGTGTCGTGATCAAGGAGATCAATGGTTTTCCTGTAATGTCCATACAGACCTGCTTCCACCCTGAAAAGATTACTGTAGATCACCTTAGGAAGTGTACTTTGATGCGCCATGCTGCACCACAGGGCGAGTCACAGGAGAGAGAGCTGTTAAAGAGTTAGTGAGCGGAGCGATGAGTCACTGCCTCTCCTCTCAGTGATTACAGTCTGGTTATCTCGAGATAGAATAAAATCCCACTCATATGGTAATCCCTTCCTCCAATTTCTGCATGGCTTATGTGGACTGTTTCCTAAACTGATTTTTGGCCAGGACTGTGTGTGTGTTTTGTGTGTGTGTGTGTGTGTGGGGGGAGGTGTGTGTGTCTGTGTGTGTTTTGTTGACTATAAAAATGCTAGCATTAAGTTGATGTGAGAGAGTGTGATAAAAGTGATGGTTTGGCTCTGTAGCCAGTGGGCTTCACTCCCCACAGCAGTGTCTGGCAGGAAGACAGAGAGCACTGTTCCAACTCAAGCCAATTCATGGTTGGAAAATCCCTGATAGAAAAAAGACTAAACCCGACTTTAGGTGTGGGAGTAGTGAATAGGGAGTAGGAAGTAGGAGGTAGGGAGTAGTGAGTAGGAGCTAGAGAGAAGGGAGTAGGAGGTAGGGAGTAGTGAGTAGGAGCTAGAGAGTAGGGAGTAGGAGGTAGGGAGTAGTGAGTAGGAGCTAGAGAGTAGGGAGTAGGAGGTAGGGAGTAACAGCTATTGAGGATGAGATAAGGGATAAGGAGGTGGTTTGTAGGCAGTAGAAACCAGGGAGTTACAGCTAGAGAGTTGGAGCTAGGGGGTAGATGCAAGGGAGTGGGTGGTAGGAGTTAGAGGGTAGGGAGTAGGGAGTACTGTCCTGGACTGCCATAAACCTTTACTGATGATTCCCTGTTGCAGATACTTTTGATTCTAGGATTAAGCTTTAGCTGCTGCAGGGGAAGCAGCCCCTCGGCTTGCTACTGTACGTAGGAGGGGGAAGAGAAATATGACTTCAACATGTACTCTAGAGAGAGCGAGGGAGAGGAGAAAGAGAGAAAGAGAGAGAGAGAGAGAGAGAGAGAGAGAGAGAGAGAGAGAGAGAGAGAGAGAGAGAGAGAGAGAGAGAGCGAGAGAGAGAGCGAGAGAGAGAGTGAGAGAGAGAGAAGAGGGAGAGAATGCCAGAGCTACTTGCTATTACTAAATAATGAGTGACTGAAAGAATGGATCCATGATATCAATGCTGAGCTATTGCTCCAAGTTAAGTAATTGCTGCCTATTAGATTGGTCTCTGCCCCCGTATTTCAAAACAACAACAGCCATCGAGAAATTGAAAATTGGAGAGGTGGAGGAGTCAATGATGCATTATTTGTGTTTGACTGAGAGTTGACAGTTAGAAAGACAGAAATAGGGAGGGAGAAGAGGAGAGGGAGATTTTTAAAAAGAGACAGCATTTCAAATACAATTTTGTCAAGCGCAATCGGCCACCCCTTCAGCACTCAACAAGGATTTTCACTTTCTCCCTCTCTTCTAGAGTAATTGATTTGATGTGGACTCTGGCAAGTGTAATCTTCTTTTAATTAAGACCTGCTTCTGGCTCAATCTTGTGACTATTACTAACTGTCTGCTCCCCTCCCTCCCTCCCTCCCTCCCTCCGTCCCTCCCTCCCTCCCTCCCTCCCTCCCTCCCTCCCTCCCTCTGTCCGTCCCTCCCTCCCTCCCTCCCTCCCTCCCTCCCTCCCTCTCTCTCTCTCTCTCTCTCTCTCTCTCTCTCTCTCTCTCTCTCTCTCTCTCTCTCTCTCCCCCTCCCTCCCTCCCTCCCTCCCTCCCTCCCTCCCTTTACTATCATCTCCTTTGTTCCTTTCCTTCCCTAATCCTCTTCCTCTCACACTTCCCTCTGTTTTTCACCTCACCTTCTCTCTCACTCTCCCTCTCTTCCTGTCTCCTAGACCCAGCACCATGACGATGAGAAGCGAGCTCTGAGCAGAGAGATCATTGTTCTCAACAACAACCTCATGGAGGCCAAGCTCACCATAGAGAAGCTTCGAGATGACAACGTGAGTCCACAGAAAAACACAGCAGAAAGAAATGATCCAGCCTTCCCTCCTGACTTCTCAGTCTAGAACTAGCAGAGCTGTACTTTTAGTAAACGCATGGAGAGCTACATTCAGAAACATCCATGTTTGTTGTTTGTTTATATATTCTTTGGTTTGTTTGAAGTTTTCATCCACCACGTATAATCAAACTAGTTTGAAAAGACAGGTAGTATTTCTCTCCCCAAAACACGGTTGACAGGAAGAGAGACATCAATGATAAACTGCAGTTCTACACAGTCTAGGGCTGCAATTGTCCTCAGTTGAAAAAGTAGCACTTTGAAAAAGAAGTCACTGCTAACTGGTGAGGGGGTTGAACCCATCAAAGACTAAGCTTTGATGTTTATGAGCAGGCTGTCAGGTTTGCAGTGTTACCCAGGAGCAGAGGGAGCTGGAGAAGGACAGACAGATGTGAGAAAGAGAGAGATAGAGAGAGAGAGAGAGAGGGAGGCGGGGGGTGTCAGAGAAGAGAGCGAGGGACAAAGGCATAAAGAAAGAGTGGTCTTATTAGAGGAGGAGGGTGTATACGAGCAGAGAGGCCATTTCAGAGCCTGCTAATAAAATTAGCAGTGACTGAGTCAGGGAAGCTGAACAGGGTATTACAACCGAGAAAGGTCCTCTGACTTTTTAATACAATTCTGGCCTCACTAGTGGCCCCAAGGGTCCGATTGGTAAAAACAAAACAAATGGTGTTCTAACTCATGGATTGTCCTCAGGATTGATGTTTTTTGGTTCTCATTGACTTGTCCTTAACTGGCCTCCCTTTTTAGGACTGAAACTGACACCCATTAGAAATGCCAGGAGTGGGGCTGCTAATGAAAAAACAGCTTGCGGACACATTCATCTATTTGATGAGCAACGTTTTGTGGGGGCTTAATTTGTTCTTTTGCATGAGGTGATTTCTAATAATCGACAGACTGTGATAAACACTTAATGAAGGTTGAAGTGTTGTTACGTAGAGGCCCATTCTAACAACAGAACACTACTCAACACCCTTGGTTCCATGTTCACAGTGATTCACTTTCCAATGAAGAGGTATGACAGTTTAACATTTCTTATGAAGGGTTACAATACTGTTCATATCTGAAATCCTCATTTGACATGTATTAGGTTTCAAATGCCATAAGCAGTATTAGTCATGACATCTCTAAGAATTTGATGTTGTGTAATTCCATCTATATTTTACCCACCAGGACCTGTACAGGAAGGATTGTAATCTGGCTGCTCAACTGTTGCAGTGCTCCAAGTCACACTACAGGGCTCACAAGCTGTCTGAGGTGAGTCTCATTCTCCTTTCCACTTCCTTCCTCCTCCCTTTCCGCCCTCCTCGGTTCTCCCTCCCCCCTGACCCTCCTCCCATCCCATCCCTCTCTCTCTCTCACGACGGGACTCAACAGCTGTCTGAGGTGAGCCCCCCTCTCCTCCGTCCTCCCTTTATCTCTCCTCACCCTCCCTCATCTCCTCCGTCCTCCCTTTATCTCTCCTCACCCTCCCTCATCTCCTCCGTCCTCGCTTCGTCTCCCCTTGCTCTCCCTTCTCTCCCCTCTCCTCTCACAGTGCTGTGCTCACCAGCTGTCAGAGATGAGTCCTCCTCCAAACCCTCCCTCCTCCATCCTCCTCCTTCACCACCCTGATTCCAAGGCTGCATCGTATTTATGCACTTCTGCCATTTTAGACTAGTCGATCCAAAGAGGTCCAATCCCTTCATGTCGAGTAAAGTTAAATAATACAACCTAGAATTAGATTTTTCAATTAATTTCTGTTCAATTCCCATCTGAAGAAAAATAAATGGCATTGACCCCCGACCCTCCCAAAGACAAACTGATGATTGTGCAAAAAACCCGCTGTGTGAGTTTCTCCACACTAATATAAATCTGCAAATTATGAGCTCGGAAATCAATGCGTGCTGAGTTTGCTCAGTAAAGGAGGGGAGTTGTTGTGTGTTAAGTCACGTGTTCGCCCTGAAGTCTCACCTACTTTCCCCCTCAGTCGTCTCTGGGGGAGGCAGCAGGCTTCTATAAATAGCTTTGGCTTCAAACGGGCGCTCGCTTCATGCTCAGCATCTCTTTCCTAACAAAGCCAACTCGGTAGTTTATCTTTTTATTTTCCCAGCTGGAGACCTAGAGCACGAGTCTAATTTGAATCCGAGCTGCTCCCCGTAGAGTTTTAGTGTGTTTGATGGTAACGAGGAGAGAGAGAAAGGATAGAGAGAATTAGATAAATAAAGGAGAAGGGAGGGAAGATGGCAAGAAAGGAAGAAAGAAGTAAGAAAGAAAGAACCAATGATTTAAAGAGGTGAACCCCTATGAATAACCCTGTTCTTCCTGACCCCTGTGTGGGGCGGGGAGACCAGTCTATGATTGAAGCTCTTCCTGAGGCTGACCAGCCAGTGAGTCATGATCATGTAGGGGATTGAGGAGCAGTTTTTGAAAAGAAAAACTCTTCAAAGGTAGAGAGAGAGAAGTATGAGGAAGAGAGAGAGAGAGAAAAATAAATAGTAAAAGCCGGTGATCATCCACAATGTGCTGTAACAAAGATGGTACATTTTGCACTTTCTGTACTCTATATATAGGTAAGGGAATACATAAGCTGTCAGCAGTTTTTTATGAATACTACCTTCTGTTCGAAAATTGCTTACAGTATCACCTTTGTTTGTGATAGTGGTATATCATATCACACCAGCCCCCCCCCAAAAACATTAAGTTTCGTCCTGATCCTTTATTATTTCTGCCTGACATCTTCTCACCTTCTCTCCTCCGCTCCTCTCCCCAACGCCTCCCCTGCAGCTGCCTGTTGACTTCCAGGAGAGGGTGAGCACTCACATAGAGAAGCACGGGCACAGTGGTGGCGTCACTATGGCCATGTGCCACTCCCCTTACTCTGATGCCGTTCCCACGGCGATCATTGCCAAGGTTCTGGAAAAGCCTGAGCCAGGAAGCAGCTGCCCAGTTACGCGCTCGCCAAGCCCCTCCCCCCAGGACAGCAACTTCCTGTCTAACGACATGGGGACAGGAAGCACGGATCATCTTAACCGTCGCACGGCTTACAAGATGTCTGACCTGTACAGCAGGTTAGTTGGACTACATGCCTTCTACGTGCATGCTTCTGTGTGTATGCTACTTTGGTTAAAAGCTGCAAAATGAATAAAATGTCCAATGCAACAGTGTCTAAATGAAAACAATCTGTATTTGTACAAATCTGTTGAGTCTACCCCTCTTCCGATTCTCTGTCTTCTTCTCTTCCTTCTGCAGCGACACTGCTCTATACTGCCCAGAGCGCTGGCAGGAGCGCAGGCAAAGCGTTGATGTCCATGGTGGCCTCCACCTGCAGGCCCAGCTCTCCACCGACAGCAACCCAGAAGAGGAGGCCTTCATGTCAGGCAGCTTCTTGCAGGGCCGCCCCACCTCCTTCCAGGCCTCCAGCTCCTACTCCAGCTTCAGTGTGGCTTCGGACGAGAAGGGGGAAGCTCAAGACCCTGGCAGCACGCTCTCCTCCTCCCACCAGGGCCTTTACATGGACTGGCGTGATGACTACGAACACAAGAGCACGTCCTCCTACGACAAGGACACCATGTCCTGCTATGACAAAGACAGCTTCCCCAAGTCGCTCAGCTTCCAGAACGTGGCTCCGCCCCGGAGCCCCCAGACGGGCACCGGAGGCCGCATCATCGCCTCGCCGGCATACACCAGGACAGCTTCCTGTTACAGCGAGCCTTACCACCCCTCTCCCTCTCCCTCCCCTCGCCTGGCCTCCTCCCACAGCATGGGCACCAACTCCGACCTGGCCTCGGCACTGGCCCAGACTCCGCCCGGGGACGTGGAGGTCTCTGAGGAGGACCTGAGCACGCGCTGGAGGCAGCTGAGCGTCGATGAACTCAGCAGCTTCTCGTTCCGTGACCTGGGTGGCCGCGTGTCGCCCTACAGCTTCTCAGAGAGGCACTTCGCCATGGGCCCGGCCAAGGCCAAACAGGGCCCTCTCTATAGCAGCTTCCAGGAGGGGGACCATGTCTTCCACAGCTTTGCTGGTCCCCCTTCCCCGAGTCCCAGCCCAAGTCCAAGCCCCAGTCCGAAACTTGGTCTTGGCCATCGTAAGCAGGAGAAGGGGATCCTCTACAGGACCAAGCAAGATAGCCAAGACTCTGAGTGCAGCCTATTCCTCTCAGTGAGCTCCAAGGAGAAGGAAAGTGTGTCAGGGACTGTGAAAAAGGACTACGTCGACGTCAGCCCCAACAGCTCAGCGGAGTCCTTACAAGCAGGGTCACTGGAGGCCACCGAAATACAGCACTACCAGAGAGAGAGGCCCAGCTCCAGCTCCAGCACCAGGCCCAGGCCCAGCCTCAAGCCTAGCTCCAGCCCCAGGCCCAGCTCCAGTCATGGGCCCCGGCCTCGACCCAGCTCCAGCCTGGGCCCTGCACTTCCTGAGAAGACTTCTCCAAGATACCAAAAATTTGGCAGCACAGGACTGACTAGGAAGGATAGTCTGACCAAGGCACAGCTCTACGGAACCCTGCTGAACTGAGTACAAGCTTGTGTTTTCATGCATGGTAGTATTTGACTGTACGTCCCTAATGTTTCAAGTTGGGATGGGGTGTAAGTAAAAACATTTTATATGTAATCTGCCCACAGCACGTACCCCGCAGTCTCGATTCAACACGATTGTTTTGATTTCCAGACGTTATAAAAGTAGCGTCTCATCTGCGCCACTGTATCCAGCTTAATGGTGTGGGATCTCATTACAAGTCCTTCATGGTGGTATCTCCCTCCCAGAACCACTGGAGTGTGACTAACGGAGGGTAAACCAGCAGCAGGCGGCACATTATACCGCTGGCTCCAAGCAGCAAACAGCCATGCCAGTCTCGACCGCATCTGTTCACTGACAAAATGCATGTGGAGAGTGTCAACAAGTATGAATAAGCATTTATATTTTTTGTTCTGTGAGAGAAACTGGATACTATTTTAAGAATCCCAAAATACAACATATGTCCAACTAGCCACACAGTTTAATACCGTGCAGATGTTTTTTTACGTAAATTTGAGGCAGCTTTTACATGGACTGTTAGAAATCTGTTGATTATGATGGACACAAGTGCACATTTGAGACAAAGGACATGCATATTTGATAGTTTATTACCATACTTTACACCATACATAGTAGTGCCCTGTCCAGCATCTCTATCTGATTACAACAGCTCCATTAGTCATCTAGATTGACACAGGTAGAGCATGAACTGAAAGTTAGTGATAAAATCAAATCCCATGAAACTAGTATAATATTCTGCCTTAATCTTGTTCAGTAGCTGGGTGTATTATATTGTATGTATGTAAATGTGTTCTTACTGTTAAACACACAAACCAGACATGACCACCAGACAGGTTTTTGAAGCTAGCTCACGTTGCTTTCGGCAAGATAAAAGCAATTGTTGTGACTACCTTTAGGCTCACCTGATATAGCTCCAGTCACCACATTTTAATTTGCAGCACAGATGCAACAATCAATACAGTTACAGCCTAGCAACAGCCTTGCTACAACCCAGCTAGGTGAACAGTTTGGTGCTGTTTGCCACCAGCGTGCCCAGTATGTATTAGTGGTTAGCCTGTAAGCTTGTTACTGCACAGAGGGGAGTGGTGAAAGGCCACTAGAGTCCCCATCAACAGAGTATTTTTGTTGTGGATGTAAAAAATGAAAATATATATAAACATATAATCATAACTATGGATATTTTCACCTTGGTTCTGTTAATGGTATATGTTTGAACCCTTAAGAGATGTTGTCCAGTCCTGTTCTACCTCAACACTCTGAACAAGAAGCGGCAGGTCGCCTGTCTGGCTGGCTGCCTGTCTGATGCATGTTTCTATATTTTTGCTGTATGTTTATTTACCTAATAAAGAGGAGAAACAAACAGCGCCTCCCTGGTTTCTTTGGCCAATAGGCCAACACCAGCATGATCATCGCTGTTCTCGATCTTTACATTTTGTCCAATGAATCATGGCAACTGAAATCGAATAAGATGTCATATGAATTCAAAGAAAAAAGATCAATAATATTGATCAATTTGAAGGCACAGTATGCAGTCTCTCCTCCAGTCGTTCTGGATTATGGATGTGACACTCGGATACACGCAGCTCAGGTTTAACAAAGACTGACCGTAAAACATTCACAAAGATACTTAACCATCAAGTATGTCTCTCTGTCCTAGGAAATGTTTAATTCATACTTTCATAGTTTGACAGAAGGGATGCGCAATAGGGCTGACATTCTTTTGAAGAACTACTAAGCCTGTTTGTTGTGATGTAGAAATGCGATATGAGCCTAGCTGTCGTGGTAACAGAATACATTAAGTTTTTGGAGCACAGAGGATGCAATCCATGTTACAGTCTGCAAACGAGAGCGCAAACTATCTTCATGAAATAAGCATAAGCAAATGATCACCAGTCTTTTCATGTTAAGACAATTATCTCCACGTCCTCATGAACTGAACAGACAGCCGATATCTAATAAAGCAAAGTTAGAGGCTGACTCGTTGCAGAATCTGTGGGGGAGTTAAGATCTAATGTAAAACGAGGTCAGTTTGCCACCCTTTGATATGTAAATGGTGTTGAGATTTCTTTACCCTTGTTCTTCTCACTATAAGAGGGCTGATAAACTTTACTTTCACCATCCATTAATTGGGTGTATCCATTAAAACAAAAGGAACCATTAGGGGCTTCAAACCAAACAGTCTCCTCAGTGGTCAGTTCCACACCCTGACCTGGCCCCCCCAGTCACAGGTGGCTGCCACGGCAGGGAGTGTGGGGTGCAGGGACACGGCCACGCAGGGATGCTCGTGGCCATGGAGAATGTGTAGAGTCCGAGAGCTCTGGAAGTCGTACAGGTGAACAGAGCCCGTTGAGCTTCCTGTGGCCAGTATAGTTCCGTCCTGAGAGAAGTCACACCGCACTGCGTATCCTTCCACCTGGGTTACCGACAACAGGAAAACACTTGAGTGGCTACATTATTATCTATAATTACAGCACTACTACACTAGTTTGCAAGACCATCACAGCACTGTATTATTATAAAGCCTCCATAAAGTCTCACAGGTACTCACCTACTCCACTATCTGAGTACCAGGAAACACACAACCTCAATGATGTCAGCAGAACACCATTATGTCACAGCATGTGTGTTGTGTATGGATCAGTGGGAGTTGTGTATGGATTCATGTGGGTTGCTTGCTATGTGTGTTGCTATGGATCAGTGTGTGTTTCTATGTGTGTTGCTATGGATCAGTGTGTGTTGCTATGTGTGTTGCTATGGATGTGTGTGTGCAGCTATCGATCAGAGGATGTTGCGTATCGCTCCCATGCCCCCCAGGGCCCCCGTGCCCCACTGCCCCCAAGACCCCTATGCCCTGCAGGTCACCAGTCACACACCCACCCACCACTGACCTTGTGTCCTTCATAGCGTCTCCTCTTGTTCATCCTGTAGGGGCGCTGTCCGGAGAACAGGGCCATGTAGTTCCCGTTGGTCTGTGCCACAAAGCCCTCCTCCACGGGGTGCAAAGCAAGGCTGGGACAGGTGTATCTCTCCTGGCCACACAGACAGACCACAGACGAAGGGAAAACGGACAGAACGAGAGAGTGAAAGGATGGATAGATGTATAGGATGAACGGGTTAATGATGTACAGATGGACTGATATATGGATAAATCAATGGGCGGATGGATGGATGCATCAAGGTTTCAAGACGTTTGATCTGTGTGGTCAATGATACTGGTGAACTATTAAAACACAGAGGAGCCTTTGAGTCTAGGTAGTTGCTGCTGTGTGGAGGAACACAGGAGGGACAACATGTCCTACATGGAAGATCTGGTTGGAGAGCCTGGCGGTGGTGCGGAAGTCCCAGGCCATGAGGGTGAGCTCTGCAGAGTCCCGGCTGACACAGTCAGAGCTGCTGATGAACTCTCTTCCTCCAGACAGGAAGAGGACGTCCAGGGTCTGTTGAACTCCAGCACGGAACACACTCTCCACCTGACGCACACAAACCATGGATGGATGGCACGGATGAACGGATGCATGAATGGGTGAATCCGTGAATGGATGGTAAACATGGTCTTACAGTGGTTCTAGCATCATCACAGTGTGTCTACAAATACTTAGTTTTTTCATAGGCCGGGTTCCGTCCATGTTTCAGACCTTGCCGGTGCGCGAGTCCCAGGCCTTGACCTCTGGGCTGTATCCTCCACACAGAAACACATCCGGGTCACTGGGTTGGACAGCCAAACACATCACGCGGAACTGGGTCCCAACCTTCACAATCTGCTGACCTGACGAGTCACCCACCCACCCACAGCACCACGCACATAGACACACACATACACAAATACTGCCTGATAATTATGAATTCATTCGACAGACCATCTTTTACCAAACCCAATTTAAATTCTTCATCATGGACAGTATTGTATCTGACAAGCATTTGACACACAGGCATTTCAAACGTATCAATTATCCTCAACTTCACATGCATTAAAGTGTGAAACTTCTCCTTTGATTAGTTCTCTGCTCTGCTGGGCACAAATATGAAGACTAGAAGATGTGCCTGTGAAACCAGCCAGCGAAACCCAGTTTGAGAGACTGGGATACAGAGAGACTGGGATACAGAGAGACTGGGATACAGAGAGACTGGGATACAGAATGACTGGGATGAGACTGGGATACAGAGAGACTGGGATGAGACTGGGATACAGAATAACTGGGATACAGAGAGACTGGGATACAGAATGACTGGGATACAGAGAGACTGGGATACAGAGAGACTGGGATACAGAATGACTGGGATACAGAGAGACTGGGATACAGAATGACTGGGATACAGAGAGACTGGGATACAGAGACTGGGATACAGAGAGACTGGGATACAGAATGACTGGGATACAGAGAGACTGGGATACAGAGAGACTGGGATACAGAATGACTGGGAAACAGAGAGACTGGGATACAGAGAGACTGGGATACAGAGAGACTGGGATACAGAGAGACTGGGATACAGAATGACTGGGATACAGAGAGACTGGGATACAGAATGACTGGGATACAGAGAGACTGGGATACAGAGAGACTGGGATACAGAGACTGGGATACAGAGAGACTGGGATACAGAGAGACTGGGATACAGAGAGACTGGGATACAGAGAAACTGGGACAAACAAGATTTGTTCTCCCAGATGCACAGTTTGCTGAGAAGTTGCTGAGAGTTTGATTTTGTTCATTACAGGAAAGCTCTCCACAGATTGGAATCCATTAGATTAGTTTATGGTCATTGGATTACAATTCATAAATATTGTGGTGTAGCCTATATCATACTGTCCTGATGAATAATATAATTTGAACGCAAATTGACTGATATGACATGAATGATGTTCTTTAAGGCCACAGGTTTCAGTCAAGAGTCAGCATAACTATTGAAATTCATGAAACACATACAAAGACATTCCAGTCTTTCATTTCATAAATGTAAACATTGCAGAAGAAAGAAGCGCAAGCTTGCAATCCCTAATACTTAGTTGGAGGAAGAGGGCATGCATTTGTTGTTGGATTTCAATGACATGCCAAAAGAATACTTTGGAAATAGCATACATGTATTATGCCATATGGAAAACCCAATCAGGCTAATGTATTGGCACAAAGAGTCTGAAGCATTCAAAACTAGAAGCCAATTACCTTTATCTACAAACCAGAGAAAGCAATGCTGAGCATCTCTGGTATTTTTTGAAATATGCTCCAAACCATGTCAATTACATGATTCCTCTCCAATCTCCAATAACTGAAAACATTTCTCTGATAAATACTTCCAGACTGACAAAGGGGAGGTGATTTAGGAGGAAGAAAGGAGAAAAGATTTTAGCCAACGGCTGTCTGCAGGCTTGCTCTCATTCAATTAATGTTCATGTTGAGCTTCAAAACAAAACAAAAACACAGAGAAGCTTAAATATAATTAAGCGTGAAAGGGCGTGACAACGAACCAAAAGTTCCTCTGGAAAGAACTGATCAGTGGAACCTTTCACTGGGAAACAATCCAGACCAACAGCAGCTGATCCGTCAGAGGCTAGGTATATGAGCACTCAGACCCTAATGGCATTCATTAATCTAACAACCAACAAAGACTCCACGGAACAGCGTCAAAGTGACCTGAACAAAACGATGTGATTAAAGTTCACATTCGCATACAAGGGAGGCCTGCCCAAAGTGGTGTAAGAAGGGAAGGAAAAGTGGTATGAATTAGAAGTGCGGAGAGGGACGGAGTCTAACACCAGCCTCCGGGGCTGCTGCTGTTGACGACAACAAAGTTTTATGGGATGTTTCCTCTGGTCTGGCATGGGGCCCACTTCTTTAATTGGGCTCCCGTAGCACCAGTGGGAGAGTTTGGGACTAATCTGTCATCAGACGCCACCACATGTTTGGGGGGTGAGAACTCGCAGCCCCTTGCATAATAAATAAGGCCCTTCACGTTTTAATTAAGGAAACGTTAATTGGCTTAGCTGAGAGGGGAAATGAGGAGGATCGCAATCTCCCTAGCCTTGAAAGGCTGACAACATTAAAGGCTTTTGTAATCTGATCCCTGCTCCTCCTCTTCCTCCTCCTCTTCCTCCACCTCTTACTTCAGCAGGCAAGTCTCCTTTCTGCCTGCCAGAAGTCATTTCTGGTTCTACCTGTGGTGCTCTGCCAGTGAGCCATCCAGGAACAGACTCAGACAGCAGGGCAGCAGCTGTCACTGCTCACCAATGCCCTTCAGAGGAAATTAATTTACCTCGGTCTCTTCCAACTCCACTCTCTATCACACACACATGCATACACCAAGTTTCTCTATCTCTCTTTCTCACTCTCCTTGACTCCTTCCATGTCTTCTTCTTTATCAGGACCCTAATCTCTCTCCGCCTTCATCTCTCGCTCCATTTCTCAACTTTTCCTGATTGCTTTCTACAAAGCTGTACCAGTTTGTTTATGGCCCAGAGAACTGCCGGCAGGATCCCTGTCAACAAAACAAGAAACTGAGCTACAGCAGATAAAGAACCCCCTAGAAGACACTCCTACTACACCATGCATACAAATGGCAGTGGGAGTCACATTACACTAGCAAAAAATACTCCCAACTTAGATCCAGCCTCATCTCTGGTGTAGCCTCGAGCCTCAATCCCCCAGGTCTCAATCCCCTGTGCCCCAGCCTCTAGAGTCTAGCTCCCAGCCTCAAGCTAGGTTAATAACATTTATATTAATGTGTGACGGTCAACCTAGCTACTGCCTCAGAAGATATCATAATTATCTCCGCCTGTTTGGTGCTGGTATGTGTGCATCACTGAGTGTCATGAGTCTTTATCAGTGTGTGAGTGTGTGTGTGTTTTGAAATGTTTGTGTGGTCAACATCAGGCCCCAGAGTAAAGCACACACACTCAATAGCATCAGCTGAAGATAAGGTCAGACTGCTGATAGACAGGGGTGGGTAGCTGGCACAATTACATGTTTGGGCAGAGCGTCAGCTCTGTGTGGGGGCATGCTAGTGTGGCATGCTGGCATGGCCTGTGGTGATATGTCTTTTATTGAGCTGCTCCCTTGGCTGTCGGTGTATGTAATGGGCAGGCCAAGCTATTATCCGTGGGCTGTATTGGCAGAATTGACAGCCCCATGGAGGGGGAAGTGCACAACTGCAGATCAGAGTCATTGGGCTTCAGTGACCAAAGAGACTGCCACAGGGAGCTTCCGATCGGTTAGCATCTGGGAGCCCGATGCTAGGAAACAGCAGGAATAGTCGGCTAATGTAGAGTAATTATTAAGCTCTCCAAATGAAACAAAAAATAAAATAAAAAAAGTACATTGTAATTAACTATTTAAAGAAATCTATGGTAGCATTTGATATCCCCTTTCGGGATGAAAGTATTTTCAGGAGATCTCAATATCACGTCTCAAATCAAGATCGTAATGAATTCACTGATTGGTTCACAGGGGCACAGCTGACCTGTCTCCACATCCGTCACCATGGCGGTGCTGTCGAAGGAGCCAGTGAGAATTCGGCGCCCACAGGGTGACCAATGGGCAGCTCTCACTGCCCCAGTGTGGGAGGCATAAACCATTAGGCACCGCCCACTCTCTGCTGCATCCCAGACCTGCAATACATGATCACAATAGCCTACATCAAATACTAATACATTACACTTCACATACTAATAGATTACACATGAGTACATGAATACTAGTCATTAATTTCATATGGAATTATTCATTAGCATTCAACTTAATTAATTAAATGATATATTAAAGTATAGGTCAAGAGGAAAACATAAAAGAAGGGTTCTCATGAGTGATAACTGGCCAAACGTCACACAGGGACAGGCTGGGATAGTAACTGGCTTGGTTGTCAGCAAAATAAAAATCAATTTAGAATACAAACAATCATAAACTGTCTCTGTATAGCACTCTCTCTGCCTTCATCCATCCTCTCTCCTTCCAACAACAGTATCAGACGGATTAACAGCATTCCATTCTAACCAAATGTGCCGCATCACTGAGCACTGGCAAATTGCCTTAATGTATTTTGAAATAAGGGTTATTTCAAGGCTTGAATGCAAAGCAGCTCTCCTCCAACTTATTTAAAAGGCTAATTACCTTTGTTTGTCTATAAATCAATTCATAGCAAGAAGAAACAGGGTAATGATTTTGTCATAAGAGAGGCAGATCAGTCACTGGCAGCATCCTGATGGAAGTGTGACAGAGCTGTCTAACGCTTCACTAGTTTGATGAGTCTTTTAAAACCAAACTGGGTCAATTGCTATTTTCAAATACCTGAGTTGCGATTGACTGACCTAAAGATGCCCCATGAGAAATGTATGGATCAGTCCTAGAAGTGCAAGCTCAGTTGAATTCTGAATACCAATTGGTTAATTTCAAGAAATGTATCCATAGCGCTGATCTAGTCTCAGCCAGGAGATGAGCTGCAGACACAAACATGACTGCAATTGAGGTGGATAACAATGTGCTCTCTGAAACCTGGAGTTAGCTGTCAGCCGCTGCAAACTTCTGAACTAACCAGGTACCGGGGGCCCAATAAAGGTATGTGGGAGGATTGTTGGATGTTAAGAAGAGAGGCTCAGCCCCCAGGAGGGGGCGGTTCTCAAATTGAGTGGGTGGTCTGGTTCTGGTAAGGAAGCTCGGATAACGATGAGAATGTTATCAGGTCATCATCTGCAGACCAAGACCCAGACCCACAGAGAAGCTTTGAAAAATTCTCTCTGCCTGTGTTTCATTATTGAAACCTTCTGCTGCACACAGACACATCTTAAAACAGCATGTGGAAGTATGACAGCTTCAACACTTCAGGCTTTGGGACTGACAGATCCATCCAGGAAATGGGTATTTACCAAACAGAATTACTGAGGAGCTTGAAGCCTTAGGCTAGGGTTTGAAATCAATTACATTTACGATTTTCATTAGATTAGTTCAACTAGGCAGAAAGTCTATGGAACTTAAAAATACCAGTGTGATTATAGGTAAATACTAGGACAGACTACTGGAAACATGGATGATGTTTCAAGCAGATATTAGACATAGGGAAACACTGCCCTCTTGAGGAAATATGAATGCTTACAGATCATTCATATTTGGCCTGAATCTATCCACTTTTTTTTAGCTCAAGTACAACCAGACAAAAAAAGAAAAACAATATTTTCTTACAGGTCCCACAAAGCACAACCATGGATCCTTCAGGAGCACAGTAATTATCTATGCTAGGAAATTGAACACTTACTCTAACTTTTTCATTATCCATTTCACCGGTCACTGAACAGACAGGCTGAGTGCATTCTCTCTGATGACTCACTGTAATCAGCATTCTAATGGGCTTTTTCCCTCAGTAATTAAAACAAAAACGCTGAAGTAAACTGCTTTTTTAACAACCGCGGTAACCATAGCAATGGGAGCAATCAAACAAACTGGCTTTTAACCTTCTGTGGACAGTCAGACGTTCAGACTAAACCAAGTAGGCAGTGTGTGGTGGGGAATTTAACCTCTCATGTTACGGCGCATTGTCACTCAGTGTTCCACATTGCAGTGTACAAAATCATTAAGAATGGAATTCAAAGTAAATTCCTCAAACCCATTAGTCTCCTGAGCAGCCTGATGTTTTGAATGATTGAACCAGGAAAATAATCATAGTGTCAGTCAATGAGCTGGCGAAAAGGGAACGCTCCTCTCACCAAACCTCGTGGGCCCTCAACCATCTGCTCTGGGCTGCAACTGCTGGAACCAGAGGAGGCAGGCATACCAGCACACCGGGGCTCCTTCATGAATATGCAAATCCCCTCATGCATATTTAAATTGTTAATTATACCTCGAGACCCATTGGGTTGCAAGCTAATGCTCTGCAATACGCCACGAGAGAAAGGCAATTTCCTCTCAGGATGGAAATATTTAGTCATCTGCACCTGGATCACTTGACCTTTCTTCAGCAAC
This sequence comes from Osmerus eperlanus, assembly GCF_963692335.1. Taxonomy (NCBI): domain Eukaryota; kingdom Metazoa; phylum Chordata; class Actinopteri; order Osmeriformes; family Osmeridae; genus Osmerus; species Osmerus eperlanus. The sequence continues at coordinate 13,266,016 of NC_085026.1, read as the reverse complement.
GGATGAATGGCTTTTTCCACTTGGTGGTGAGAGAAGGGGGTGGAGGAGTAAAGATGGAGTGGGAACAGGAGGAGAGAGGGGGAGAGGAGAATAAAACCGGAGAAGTAGAGGACATGAAAGCCCTGGGGTCCTGACAGAGGTGTTTCTGAAGGCAGCCGGTTAGAGGAGACTGTGCTTCACTGCCAGATATGAAATCCCCATCTCTCCCTCTGTGATGTGCGCCTGTCTGAGAAACCCTCTACACTGTACATCAGATACATCAGGTACATTAGAGTGAAAACCCAATTAGCTGACATGTTTTACACGTTCACACCTTCACTACGTGTGAATTACTTTCACACTCACACAAACACGCGCATTAGCCAGACCCAGGCCCCTGGCCTAGAACGTATCCCGGAAGGGGTTCTACATGATGCAATGCTGTATCTCATGTAATGAATAAGTATTACCTGTCGCATGTAGCCATTTACAGCCAGTCATTACAGCTGCCCACTGTGACATTACCTTGACAGTCTTGTCCATGGAGGCAGACAGCAGCAGGTGGCTGATGTGAGGGACAGGGCACCACTGGACTGTGTTCACAGGGCCCAGGTGGGCTTGCATGCTCAGCTGCACACTCCTGCAGGGACAGATGGAGAGAAGAAATCTATAGTAATGTAGCAATACATAGCTCGAACTCTACAAGGTTTCCAAGGCCCACGTGTGCTCTAAGAATGACGCTTTTTGGATCCATCTCATGCTGTGATATAATCTATCATGTCATTCAAAATAAAAACTTTGTCCGGCAACTCTGGTTCTGGGAGCGAGTACATTTGACTTCATAACACCATCTACCTCTTACCTTGGGACTTGAGCCTTGCCAGGCCTGTGGCCCAGATATGGTCGCACTATCTCGGACACCTCAGAGAGCTGCCTGGATGCTGGGGCCTGGATTCTAGAGGCTGGGGTCTGATCCTCCCTGGGTAGGCTTGGTGTCTGATCCTCTGGGGCCTTATCCAGGTAACTGCCTGGTCCATCTCGGTCTCCTGGAGTGGCCAGCCTTTGTCTCTTGGAAATGTAGGGTCTTATCCCAGCTGGGGGCTGGTGCTGTTTCTTTATAGTGGCTACGCCCATAGGCCTCTGGGAGGGTGGAGGAAGGAGAGAGATGTATGGAGGTGGGACAGCGCAGCTGATAGCGGTCCCAGAGGATACAGATGGAGGAGCAGGTCTGGGAGGATTCTGGGAGTCTCCCCTCCTCCTAACCTGTTCCTCATGGGTATGGATCCTCTGAGGTGAAAGTAAACATGGTTTGGTGCTGTATTCTACAGTCTCAGAGGAGCCCAGTGCAGTCTCTGTCCACAGGTTTGACTGTTGGGTGTTTGGCTGTGGGTGAGGTATTAGGCCATAGTGAGAGCCTACTACTTCCAGGTATCTCTGGGATGGTCTTTGGACATTAGCACACTTGGTAGCTAGTGGGGGTACCCTCTTCTCATCCTCTACAGAGTCATCTTCCGGATCAGAATCCTCATAGGTCACCAGTGAGGCCATGTTGTGCATTTTTTCTGTATGAAGCCAATAGAGACAGAAACAGTACAGTAACTTTTAAACATTTTCAGGAATAGTTCACTAATATTATTATTCCTGCTCACCCCTCTCTGTACTCTGATCTATGGTGTCTGACCATGCTATCATGATACCAGAATGTCAGCTGTAAACATTAGTGTCATCTGCCGAATATTTTGAGTATTGCACACATCGTCAAAAATACCCACCTTCATATAGCTAGCTCAAATTGCGGTAACGTCCAAGTTCCAAACACATCTGAGAGGCGGATGCGAAGATAACATTTATATTACACTAATCCATGGCCTACTTTCAAAGCCCAAATACATTAAAGATTTCCGATTTGGGAGTCGCAAGCGGACGTGGCTAGCCATAGCTAAACCATTAGCTAGCTAGACCATGCAAAACACTTAAAAAATAAAAGTTATTTCTAAATTTTCTCGCATGGGTGTTATCTTCTTGCGCTAAAGCTACGTTATACAGACTCAGGATCGAGTCATCTCTTCCGCCAAAACTCTTGCACTGCCAGTCCGGAACGGATCACAGTCAAAACACAGCGCTTGTTTTGTTGGGACTCATTTTAGCCGAACACCTGTTCTGCTGAGCTGATGCAAGTTGAATGAGGAGACAACCTGCTGTCAAAAGAATATAACGGTGAGGTTTAAATGGCAAGCTGTTTAGTTAAACTAATAATGTTGGGTGAATTATGTCTCTCCAAACGGGTTTATTTTGGTCAATCAGATGCCCAAAAGCCAGTGAATAGAACATGTTATCGCCACCATGCTCACATATTGCACGTCAGATGAGTGACTGATAGCGTCAGTCCACAAGAGTGCAGTGAGTGATTTATTTAGCCTAGCTATCATGTTGTTTTATAAGAAGCTTTATAAGCTATCGTATATGCCATAGACATGCCATTGACACAGTTAATACATATATTCACGATATGGCTTGTCAGCGCACTGATGTGACTTGCGCTGTGCTCCAGGTATTTTCCAGACAGAAGATGACTGAGTGTCAGGGAGACGGCGCAGGAGGGATCACCCCAATGGAGCTCTACCACAAACTGTCGGAACAAGGGGACAATGTCCGAGCTCTGAAATCAGATAAAGCTCCTAAAGTAAGATTTTAATCATGTGACCTGCTGTACCTTTTGTCCAGTGGTGCCCTGTATGTCTGAACAGTGAGTCGTCGTCGGTAACGTCCCATTTCGGGTGGTTACGACTTAAAGATATGTTCCTCATAGTGCGTTGTGAACCCCCAGGCTGACGTTGATGCTGCTGTGCAGCTGCTACTGCAGCTAAAGCTGGACTACAAACTGCTGACAGGCAATGACTACAAACAGGGCAGCCCTCCCACTGAGGCCTCAGTCACCCAGGACAATGGGCCCCAGGAGGACGGGGAGGACCAAGTGGACCCCTGGAATGTCACTACCAGCAATGCCAAGGGAGTGGACTACGACAAGCTCATAGGTCAGCCCTGACCCTAAACATGATATGGGGTTTGTGTGAGACTATGTGTGTGGTAGTCATACAAATGTATGTCGTTTTGTGTCTCCAGTGCGGTTCGGCAGCAGTAAGGTTGACCAGGAGCTGGTGGACAGGATTGAGAAAGTCTCGGGGCAGAGAGCTCACCGCTTCCTACGCAGAGGCATCTTTTTCTCACACAGGTCAGTTTCAGCTGTCTACCTATCACAGGGTTCTTCCTCGGGTGGGAGAGTGAGTATGTGAATGTTTGAGAGTGACTACCATTCTGTATTTGATGTTATCACACATGGGGTCATCTGAGGATCGGTGTGTTTGTTTCCACTGCAGAGACATGCACCAGGTGCTGGACGCTTATGAGAAGCAGAAGTCTTTCTACCTGTATACAGGAAGAGGCCCCTCCTCAGAGGCCTTGCACATGGGGCACCTCATCCCCTTCATCTTCACCAAGTGAGCCCACGAACCAGTAAAACCTACAACATAACAATGGATCAGCACGCAACTCCAACAAATTTAAAAAACACACCCGTTCGACCCAGTCTTGTAACGAGTTGAGCTCAGGGTTTAGCTGTAAACGAAGGTACCTAACCATCATCCCCTCCATCCCTCTCCCCTGTCCCACAGGTGGCTGCAGGATGCGTTTGACATCCCCCTGGTGATCCAGTTGACGGATGATGAGAAGTACCTGTGGAAGGACTTATCTCTGGAGGACTGCCACCGGTACGCAGTGGAGAATGCCAAGGACATCATTGCCTGCGGCTTCGACGTTGACAAAACATTCATATTCTCTGACCTTGACTACATGGGGTGAGATGCCTACCTTAGAGAACAATAGCAACAGATATTACTCCTACCCACACTTAACAATATCTCCTGGCAAAGCATGTTTCAAAGCCAAACTTTACTATAGTTGTATCCCCTTCACTGACATGCCTTCCAACTAGTTGTCAAAACCTTCAGAGCTTGGCTTGATCCCAGACAATGTGTATCCACATGGGGGTGCTGTTGTCATCTGACACTGGGATTTCCACAGGGCATCTCCAGACTTCTACAGAAACGTGGTCAAGATCCAAAAACACGTCACGTTCAACCAGGTCAAAGGGATCTTCGGTTTTACAGACAGCGATTGCATTGGTGAGTCAGGCAGCCATAGAGATATGATAAACCCGAATGTTTCTCAAATTCCAAGCTGGTGAACTTGTAAAGGGCAAGGTTGTGAAAGATTATGGGAGTCTCAACTATGTCACTGTTAAGGATACGTTTGAGTGTGATAAGACCACAGCATGACCCTGTCCACTGCTGCTGGGGAGCTCAGTGCGAAGGGTGCGGTTGGTTAAAGTCCGACTGCTGGAATTAAGCAGAATCATTGTAAACACTAATATAGTCTCAAAATGTAACTTATCATTGTAAAACTGTTCCTCCCATCTCTTGGTCTTTTGTCCTGTTTCTCTCTCTAATTCTCTCAACATATCTCTGTTCCCTCACCTAGGAAAGATTAGCTTCCCTGCCATCCAGGCTGCTCCATCCTTCAGCAACTCTTTCCCTCAGATCTTCAAAGGCAGGAAAGACGTCCAGTGTCTCATCCCTTGTGCTATTGATCAGGTTAGACTCACACAGCGAATGATTATGCATGTCGTTTCAACCACATCCAGAACCAGTAGCTCACTATTCCCTTCTGATTCTGTGGTGTTCATGTTCCATCCATACTAAGTTGATCCCAGACTGAGGCTTTGTGTCTGGGTTTAAATTACAGCATTGCACAGCTCTGCAGTCCTCATCGTTCCCTTCTCATTGCTCCTTTCCTCTCCCCTCTCCCTGCGACACAGCTACACCCTCCTTTTCTCCTCCACCCTGACTTAGATTGACGGGGTCCTCCCCTCTGGCTCTCTCTCCCCCAGGACCCCTACTTCAGGATGACCCGTGACGTGGCTCCCAGGATCGGGTACCCCAAGCCGGCGCTGCTCCACTCCACCTTCTTCCCCGCGCTTCAGGGAGCTCAGACCAAGATGTCGGCCAGTGACGCCAACTCCTCCATCTTCCTCACAGACACACCCAAGCAGATCAAGAACAAGGTGACAGAACTTGACTCTTCCTCCACTAAGAGCATCGGATTTCTTTTTCACATTTGTGAAAAAGCCTATACTTCTTGACCTATACTTCTTCAACAACACCTGGCTGCATTTCATCACAAAAGTGCTGATTACTATTAACACCGACATGTTGACACTTCACACTGACTGTGTCCGGTCTCTCAGGTGAACAAGCATGCTTTCTCGGGGGGACGGGACACAGTGGAAGACCACAGGAAGTTTGGAGGGAACCCGGACGTAGATGTTTCCTTCATGTACCTCACTTTCTTCCTGGAGGACGACGAACAGCTGGAGAAGATCCGACAGGTATGGAGAGGGCAGAGGGGAAAATGAAGAGGGGAAATTTGGAGGTAAAAAGAGGAGTGAGTTGAGGGTGTAGGACGCTATTAGGAAGTAAAGTTTTGCAGAGACAACTAAGTGGATAGCTGTCAGAGAACATATACATGTCAGAGCTATATTTGGTCTGTAGCCTGACTAATAACAGTGATTGTCTTTTATACTCAGATATAGATTGAACGGCTTTTAACCGTATATATCTCGTGTGACAAACACAGGACAAAATCACTTTGTTCCGGATAAGATTTTACGGCTCCCAAGAACAATGTTTGTCACCACCGGGATAAATCAGTTTGATGTATTCTGTACTGAGCACACACTCATGACTTCCTTTTGTTATCTTTCGTTGTCTCCATCATTATCATCATTTTACTTTCCCTCTATCCCCTCTTGTGCTATCTGTCTCTCCAACTACCTCTCTTTTTCAACTTCCCTCCAGGACTACACCAGTGGAGCTTTGCTAACAGGGGAGTTGAAGAAGATACTGATTGAGACACTGCAGCCAATGATTACTGCTCACCAGGAGAGGCGTAAACAGGTCACAGAGGAGACAGTGAGAAAGTTCATGACACCCAGACCTCTAAACTTCCAATATTAACCTCTGGCTATCCTGTTAATCATCTGCTAAATGCCTGTGCTTTTAGAAGAAGCTAAGTTAATCTGCGTAAGGGTCTGTTTTACCTCAGACGGTCACTTCCTGTTTGGCCAGGAAGTCTGAAAGGACTGATCCCAACACTGAATGAAGCTGCATGTCCAACTCGGCTCGCCTTTACATCACATGCTGACCACAACAGGGACAGGATGATGCCAGATAATGGCTAATGTGTTGCTGTATACAGATTTGCCAACTGCAGCTCATTGTCACTGCAGTATCTGGAATGGAAACATTTCAGCTCAACAAAGCATGGGAAGAAAAACAACACTTTTGTGAATAAAACAATAATGTCTGGTCTTGTGATTGCAGTTTTTTATCAAATAATTAAACAGTTTATATTAACAATATATTCTTTGTTTCACTATAAACACTTTTTATATTTAAGTCAGTCACACAACAAATTACACGGCAATCTGATTAGGTATACCAAGAAAGATGTTTTTCACATCAAGGTGAACACTGACAGTTTGATCCCAGTATAAAGTTCACACCACTGTACAACATTAGTGGATAAATTGTAGAATACTAGATAGAAATGTATAGAACAGTGCATAGTACAGTACATCAGTTAATTACAGGGATTCAGCCCTGGTTTAACAGGTATGCCATAAGGCAGTTTTACAGTAAAACTGTATTTGCCACCTTTCATATGAGGTAAATGTTTGACTTGATACTGTTTGATTCCAGTAACAGCAATAATGTACCAGACCTAGACTGACTTCATTATATTAGTAATGCTGAATACTATTGCCCAACCCTTCCCTGGAACAGAAGTGTTATGAGACATAAGGCCAAATTCAGATTCTCTAAATGAAAACTTCCATTCTGCATTAAACAATTCACTGATCTGACATGAACAGCGTGCTAATAGCTGTGTAGAGAAGCATACATGTTTTCATCAAACCAGTCCTGTTGGGTCCAATATGTCTGCTTTAAGGAATGGGTGTTGCATTTCCAGAAAAAGCACCTTCTTAAACCAGTTAAATATGACAACGGAATGCCATCAGTAGGAATAGTACCTATCCCCCTAAAATTAAATACAATGTGCAAATAGTTTACCAAATTGTTAGACAGGCGATATGTTTTTCAGTTCCTTCACATCATGGTCACTTTGTGCAAGAGCAATTTGGCACCAATAGTGTTGATACACAGTACATAGCAGCAACAGAGAGAACAGGGTTATTGCTCTCGCTCATCACTCTGATCAAGAATTGTTCCTGTCAGTAGAGACAGCTCCAAAAACATTTAAAACACCTTCACTGTCCCCCTTTCCACTTAACTTAAAAAATGGGAGAACCTCCTCTCAATCAATCACTGTTCAATTTAGATAAGGTCTCTGAACTTCCTGACCCTTAAGGCCTAAGGTGCGGTGCGCAGCAGTCGGATGACCACCTCGTACATGGCGAAGACGGACATGTTGACGGGGAAAGCTCGTATGCAGTTCAGGGTCAGGCCTTTAAACAGGACCCCCGGGCCCTCGGTGCGGACGCTGTGGGAGATGCAGTGAAAGAAGCCCCTGTACCTCCGCTCACCCATCCCGTCCATCTGCAGACGGGCCTTGATCAAGTCCATGGGGGTGCCGATGCACCAACCACACATCCCTGACAGCCCACCTGCCAGCAACACCACCCCCCACTCTGGAGAGAAAAGACAGAGCATCACAAGCTCAGTACACCCACTGGGTGTTCAGAGAAGATGTATTCCCTACAAAGGCCACCAGGTCAAAATGTAACTGATTCTGTTGTTTGTTTACCTGGCCGGCTGGTGCCAGGAGGTGAAAGTTGTTCACAGATAAGGTTGTAAGTGAGGAAGTAGGTGGCAAAGGAAGGTCCATCCCTCAGGGCCAGGGCCTGGGCCCCTTTATACAGCCCCAGGACCCCCTCCTCTCTGACGATGGTCAGAAGACAGTGCACTGGTCCACGGTACTTAGGCTTCTGGGCATCTGAGCCCTGGTAGGGAACCATCTGACACTGGAGACGCACCTTCACTATGTCAGCTGGAGACATCACCGACACCTGGGGGAGATAGGGGGAGAGGATTGGAGAAAGGGAGAGGCAGAGCAAGGAAAGGAAGAACTAAGTATATTTGATTTTTGATTTGTTAACTAAAGACTATCACAGTCAGCCTCCCCCCCCCCCTCACACACACACACACACACACACACACAGCCTACTGACATGAAGCTTAGCTTACCTGGGCAACCCCCCCAGCCATTCCTGACAGGAAGATGTCCAGCTTGGCATTAGGAGCGTCTGGCCTGGAGTTGCGAAGCTGACGGAGACACTGGAGAACGTTCCTGTAGGTACCAAACACCACCGAGGAGCTGACGGACACCGTGGTGACCGGCATGGACATGCCCTTGTAGAAGCCATTTACCTGGAGAAGTAGGGCACATTCCATCTCTGAAGATATGATACCCAACTCTAAATGTCAGAATGTACTATGGTGAATAAGGAACTCACCCCTTCTGTCTTGGATGTAGTGCGGATGCAGTGCCAGATTCCCGTGAACTTCCTTTGTGTTTGTATCCTCACCTGTAATGATTTGATAAGACCAAGACAATTTACATTAAATCACTGACACAACGGACAATAGAAACAGCTAACTAGCTACTCTTCTGGCATCAACGCAAATCCATACCTTCACTGTGTCCAGAGGATACCCAACAGCAACTCCAAACGCTCCTATTGACAACAAAGGTTTACTATTAGACTAAGTAGCGAATCCCTATATTATTATACAGACGGAACTAAATGGCGAGGAGATGCCTTATTCGTTCATTGTCATCAATATCTAAATTGATCGACCATGTATGTCTATTCATATAAACCACAAAATTACCTCCGACTGACCCAGCGACGAAATCGGCTAAATGCATCCTTTTTCTTCGGGCATCCGCTGTCTACTGTACCCGGTACTTTAGCTAGCTAGCTAAGATAGCTTTACGTTCCCGATCTCTAACAGATCTTTAATTTTGGAAGTCATATGACTGACCATTCAAAACTTAAGGATATTCAAAGGCATTATCCGAATATGCATTGTAAAACTGGTAAAGACAGTTAATGACCGTGAACGACCTCAATTCATGCTAGCATGCTATACTTGCTATCGGCACCGGTGCACAGGTCAAAACGTCAAAAGAGCAACGAATTGTGTCACAGTGATCCATGACTCGTGGTGCAACAACTGCCACAGCATAGATAATGCTGTATGGGTCAATGACCCAATCAGTACAATTGTTAAAATAATTTAAAATGATCATGGTAATATGGTATATATGTATTCAATTTACCTTCCTTTTAGCATTTCAATTTTATTTTATTCTAAGCCTCATCCTTACATACAAATATACAGGGTAAAAAACTAGAGGTCCCATCTGGTGACTGATAATAGTTTTATTATTATCAGGTTAGTTTCACCACACTTTAGTGTGTGTGTGTGTGTGTGTGTGTGTGTGTGTGTGTGTGTGTGTGTGTGTGTGTGTGTGTGTGTGTGTGTGTGAGAGAGGGGGGGGGGAGACAGTATGCTTATGGGGAGGGCAGGTCTACCCATGTTCATTGTCATTAAACTGCTGGACTCACACCAACTCCTTGCTTTAAACCCACAGCGGTGAACAGAAGTGCGATCGTCTGGCCATCGCACTAAATGTTCTAAATGTTCTAAATTAAATTACTCCACACATCGTTGCAGGTGATGGGACATTAGCGCCAAACAGTTAATTTGACGATACTCGGTTCTGGTCAGACAGGTATAATAACCTCAGAACAAATATGATAATAAATTAGCAGCGGTTTGTAAACAAAAAATACGCAATCAAGCTTCTTCTTTTTTGCAGCGCTCCACGCTCAACTAGACTGCAAATCAAAAATGAAGAGGTGTACAGAGAGGCAGAGGGGGTGTTGTCTTGCTCACTGCGATCCGATTGGACAAAGTCTTTCTCCAAATAGGGCAAACTGTATCCCTCCCACTTGTTTGAACTCAGAAATATAAAGAGCTGGATAGATCAACTGGTGGTGTGGCTATCTACATTCTTGAAGAGAATTGAAGAGAGTCACTTCATTAAGTACACATATCTTATTCTGTAGCAGCTAACACAGACCGTGTTGGCTGGGCTTTATCTCAAGCCAGGCACTGTTCTAAATAGGTGGCTAGCTAAACTGTCAATTAAACGTACTGTAGCTAGATTACAAAGATTACTCACCTGCGAAGATTGCCGATAAAATTGATAGCCTATCCCTCATTTTGCATCAAAGAGCATTAAGGTAATGGCAATGGACTTCGCTGCGGGGTGCATAGGAGGTAAGTAACTGAAGTTAGCCAACGTTTTGAATCTATTAATCTTCAATCAATAGTTCTCCAATGAATAACATTTTGAACATCTACAGCTAGCTCAACAGCTTACTTGGGAGCCAGTTTGGCAACATTTCCTACGTGGCTGTTTGATGTCCCGCTGGCAGTGTGAGCCCGCCTCGCAGTCGCATTGAAAGACAATTATTTGCATACAGTATTAGCAAGCTAGCTAATGCAAGTATTGCGTAGTTAACTATCAAGTAATGAATGTCCAAGGTTAGTTTATTAAAACTTACTGATTTTAATTTTGTGATCGTCACCTATCCAATATGGTGGCGAAAATAACGAGAAAACACAGTTGCATAAGAAAAGTGATGAACCAGAACAGCATGCATAGTACTTAGCTAGCAAGCTACCGATACTCTCACGCCGGGTTCTAGTGTCTCTTCAGACATGCATAATTTCCTGACGATTTGCCCTTAAACCGGTCAAATGCGCCACTTAAAAAATGTCGGTGGTATCTTAGGCAAGTCAAACAACCAACCTGTCGGTATTCCTCTGAACTTGCTCACACACATTTGCTTGTCATATTGAGCTTCTTGTTAGTTCTTGAAAACAACATTCCAGTACCTTTTTTGCCTTGAATCGGTATAAGGGAAAATTGTAATACAATCTTAAACAGGGATCACTTGTGTCTTTTCATAGATCTTCATACAGTTTTGTCCACCTGAAAGTGCATGGTGTATAGTGTAACCAGACTTTCTGGAAGTGGTGATATCCGTGATGAAAGTTGGATTAATCAACACTTTGGAACAGTTAAAGTAAACTTTGGTTTTGAGTAGTATAGTGTCGTTACATAACAAAAAAAGACTAATCTTTGTTTTGTTTTAGCTGTGTAAATGCCAAGGTTGATATACTTTGTGACTCTAACATCAAGTGCAGTATTAGGGTATTTTGTGATCAAATATGTATTCCTAGATTTAGAAGCTTCAAGTCTCAAGGACACGGAATATGTTTTCATCGATCCATCAATGACAGTTGAACTGCATGCTTGTTTATCTGCATGCATATCTGACTGCCTGGTCAGTAGAATGTGAAAATGTATGATGCTCTGGACAAGAGAGTCTGCTAAATGACTAAATGTAAATGATACACTTGTACATTCAACTTGCTCTCACCAGTCATAATTCAGACAGGGCTGCATCATGTATTAACCTAATAAACTCATTGGCCACAGAGATTTGTAGATGTTCAAACCAACAGACAAAATATGTGCATGTTTCCGTTCCAACCCCCCACAAAAAAAAACATACATTTTTAGGTAGCATTTTGTCTTGTATTTTTCAGGTGCTGCTGGTGTTCTGGTCGGACATCCCTTTGATACAGTCAAGGTGAGTTTTTGTTGTGTGATGCAGTAAAGGTTGGATTCTGTTACAGATACTTTCAAGATGGGATTCTGTTATTGTGATATTCAGAATGAGCTTCATAGTGTGACATTCCAGTTGGGAATTCTTTTATTTAGGTTGTTTCAATGCTGGGCTTACACAGATACATGTAGTCCCTTGTCCTGATTCCTATTCCCCAGGCCAGATTAGCCTAGTCTGTGGGCTTCATTCATGTTTAGACAGTTGGTGATTCCAACACGTCTGCAGGGTCAGCCTCTTACAAGTGACCTAGATGTATCCGATAGACCTATAATGCTAACCAGTGCAACCACAAAACACCTTTGCTTCCCCTAAACATAGGAAATGCCAGATACTTAAAAAATAACTGCTGTAAAACTAGGGCAGTTTAAAGACCACAGCTAGTGGTTGATGGTTTTGCTAAGTATATATGTGCTGGGAGCCAGTTTAGAATTAGAAGTAATAATTTTCAGTCGCATTCTTAACTTTCAATTATTTCATGTAATGTGTTCACCTGCTGCTTTACTTAACGTGTAATTAAGTCATAGCACAATATTAACAGTATTTAGTATGTTTTGCATCAATGTTTTATCAGTTTAGACCATTAATATGTCTGTCTGGAAGACACACACACACACACACAAAAACAGCCACCTGGGCTCACACACCAATCATATCAGACAACTACTGCTTATTAGATGGTCAGATAGTAGGTCCATGTGGGATGGTGCAGAGGTGAGGGTGGGATAGGGCAGGGGCTGATGGTGGGGTAGGGCTGAGGGTGAGGTAGGGCAGGGGCTGTGGGTGGGGTAGGGCTGAGGGTGAGGTAGGGCAGGGGCTGAGGGTGGGCTGTCTAACAGCACCAGTGTCACTTTGTTGTAGATGAGGATGAGGGATTAACAACCTCTCCACGGAAGTGGGACCTAGTAAGTATATTCATACTGTCTCTCCCCTGTGTCCTGTTTTGTGAAATACAGAGAAACAGAAATCCAAGCACGGCAGAATATTTTTCACCCATGTTGCACCCCTAACACCTTTCCTCTCTCTCTGTCGAATTATATGTACTTGGATAGTTGTTTTGTGTACCTAATGTTACCTATTGCTGTTACTTTGCATGTCTATTAGTTGGCATATATGTCATCAGTTGCTTTCTCTCGTGCTCAGGTCAGACTTCAAGTTCAGAATGTGGACAAGCCTTTGTACCGTGGAACCTACCACTGCTTCCAGTCCATCATACGTCAGGAGTCTGTGAGTAGTCGCCATCTTGACCGTCAGTATCAGCAAGTCTGTAGCCTAGCAACACATTTAACATATCAATATTCTACTGCTATATATATATATATATATATATATACACACATTTATTTAATGAATGTTCTTGTTAGACGCCATTGCACGCAGCCACGAGGAGGGCTGGCTGGCCATGTGCTCTAAGCAGTGCCAAAACTCTGCCGTAGGTGGAGCCGGTGTCTAGTTTCCCCCTTGGTTCCTGGCCCTTGCGTGAACCAGCCAGTTGGTCAGTCAAGGTTCTTTCAAATTCTCACATTTGAATAATTTCTCCTTCCAAGTACAGAGCTCCCTCTCTCATTAGCTCTCTTCTCATTAGCTTACTCTGTGTGTCCTCAAAGGAAGTCAGTAATAAAGAAGCTGCTGTGAAGTGTGGGGGGGGGGGACTGGAAATTGTGGTGGCACGACACATCAAGAGCTGGGGGTCGGTGAGGACACTGCAGGCCTGAGCTATATTAAGATTAATACACTGTGCCATTTTGAGTTGCCAGTTTATGGTCTCAGTAGCTTGCTAGCTAAATTACATGCGGTCCCATAAGACGTCTGCTCTAAAATCAGCATTATCTACTGTATCTGAAAACTAAATAAATTGGTCAATGTTTGTGTGTAGTTGGTGTATTCTAACCAGGCTAGTAAAGCCTTTTCCATCTAAAGCTACCATTGTGAGAATCATGTTTACTCAAGTCAGCATCTGTTGAAATGAAAATGATTGTGCCTGTGTAATGATCAGTAGAGTAGTGCCAAAATGCTCAGGGTCATTTAACTTGATCTCCCTTCCAAGCTACTCTACCAATTATTTTTCTCCTATCTACTCTCACCTCCCTCCCTCCACTCTTCTGTGCCTTTTCCTTCTGTTGTTTCATCTGTTTACAAAGTGATCCTGTCTTTCTTTTCTCCGTGTCCTAGAGCATTTTGCTCTTACAAAAATATATGTAGAATCAAAAATGTTTTTATTGTGGCCTTTTTACTGTAATAATTGTGAGGCTAACTTGTCGCTTGTTTTTCCTCAGATGCTGGGTCTGTACAAGGGCATTGGTTCACCAATGATGGGCTTGACCTTCATCAATGCCATTGTGTTCGGTGTCCAGGGCAACGCCATGCGCAAACTGGCCAAAGACACGCCCCTCAATCAGTTCCTGGCAGGCGCGTCGGCCGGCACCATCCAGTGTGTGATCTGCTGCCCCATGGAGCTGGCAAAGACTCGCATGCAGTTGCAGGGCACAGGAGAGAAGAAGCCTTCAAGGAAGTTGTACAAGAACTCTTTGGACTGCCTGGTTAGAATATACAGAAAGGAAGGCATCAAAGGCATCAACCGAGGCATGTCAACCACGCTAATGCGAGAAATGCCTGGGTTTGGTGTCTACTTCCTGGCCTATGACACGCTGACGCGCTCGCTTGGTTGCGAACCAGACGACCCCTACATGATCCTCAAACTGCTGTTCGCGGGCGGGATGTCCGGCATCGCTTCCTGGCTCTCCACCTATCCCGTGGACGTGATCAAGTCCCGCCTCCAGGCCGACGGGGTGGGCGGGGTGAACCAGTACAATGGCATTGCGGACTGCGTGCGTCAGAGCATGAAGAAGGAGGGCTGGAAAGTATTCACACGTGGCCTCACCTCCACCCTGCTCCGAGCCTTTCCCGTGAACGCCACCACCTTTGCCACTGTGACTCTATTCCTGATGTACATGCGAGACGGAGAGGACAGGGGCATGCAGGATTGCGAGCCCCCTGTCACCCACGCACTGCAGTCCCAATCCCAGACCTCCAGCATATAAACCTGTAGGTCATGGTGGTGGAAGAGCCCTCTGCTGGGCTTGGGTGGTTGAACACCAGCGAAGAGAAGGAACAGCCAGGTGGAGCTTAATGCTGATCTAGGATTAGTGTTTTCAGTTCTGCCTCCTATGGTTCATGGTATGGGACAGTAGCTGGTCCCTGACTGACGTCCCATGATCTGCTTGTGCTCACAACCTCTCGCTGTCTGTGTAACTTCACCACTGGGTTGAAACTTTAAAACATAGGCACATTTTTTTTACAAAACAAGTCTATATCTTTACATGGAGACTATGCTTGTAAATACAATGCATCCCTCTTATGTCTGACCTTTTGTCTTGTACAGGGCAGCCTTTTTATTTAATTGTTGTTTTGGTTCACTTGGAAATTTACTGTTGCAATCTCACAGAAAGACAGAAAGAAAAGGTTACTAAGAACACACCCATGAGCATGTCCATGCATGTCGTGGATTTAGTCACTACTTTTCACCTCATGACAGGATGTTTTGTTCCAGAAGCCTTAACTACTCCATCCTATGGTAGAGTTAGAGTATGTATCTCACCTAAGATCCACCTGACTTACTAGTAAACTAAACATCTTCATAAACCCCTAGCCTGTAGAATGAAACTGTGAAACCATTGGTTATTGACAGTATCGGGGCAGTGTTGGTACCAGACTGTTGGCTGGTAAAGCTGTGGCTTACTACACTGGATATTTATGTTCTAAAGTAATGTGAACAGGGCTTGATACTAAAGCCAAGCCACATTTCTGCTGTGACATGTCCATGGTGCTGTTGCCAGTAGACCAAAAAGTTACGTATGCAGTATGGAAGGGCTGCTAATGGTTTCAGTATATCATTTTTCTTACAGTTGAATGACACTATGCTTTTTGGTTACACTTTATATTTTTGACACTGACACAACTGATTGACACACCTTTTAAGAGTGAGAAGTTACAAAGGGTTGAAGTTGTTACACTCAGGACAACTAAGTGTATTCCTATTGGCTAGAAAGTTCCTCTCAGTAGAATCAAGTAGTTATGTCTGTTAGGCGCAGAATCAAGCCACTAAAATGTGGTCTACCCCGTTAGTGAATGTGGTTGTGGAATTAATGGCACAATAACTGGACTGTTTGCACAGATACGTCATACAGACGTAGAATGTGAACTTGGATCGTGTCTGTCTGTCTTTCTCTCTTTCTTACAGTTTGACAGCCACTACATCAAGTTACGGCCTTGTAGGTTGGGCATTCGGTTGCATCCCAACCAAGTCCCATGGGATGGACTAATGGTCCGATTAGAAATGTGTTTTACACTCAAGGTCTTATGTATATCTCAGACTGGCAAATATTTTAATATTTGCCAACATTTTAATATTCTGTGTAATGTATGTGAACCGATGGTAAAATTAAACCAAGTCTGATCAGTCTGTTTCCCTGATTATTAGCTTGAATACAAGATGGCCTGACAGAACTAAGAGTGCTACACGGCTTTGAGTGAATCCAATTGAACCATTTACAACAAACACACACATTTTAACAGTCTCTTCTAGAAAACAAATAGGTGATGAAACTAACCCTACCTGGGCACTACTGTCTTTTATAGCTTAGATGCCTGTACTGCAGGTGGGTCCCTGGGCTAGGCAACTGTGGTTGTGTTCTACATGTTCTAGAACAGAGATCGTCTCCTTTTGTTCCATCCTGACCTTTGACCTACTGACCAAGTCAACCTCTCATGCTCTTCATTGTCAGGAGGTTTCCAGGGACGACCAGCACACAAACAGTGACGCTCAAGCTATTAAGTGTTTTTTGTCTACCTGGTGTGTTAATGTACCAATTTCACTGGATAGAAAGGTCATCAATGTTATCTTGTTTTCTTGTTTACTGTAGCCACACTGTTCAAACATGCTTGAATACAAACTGCACCTTGTCTAAAAGTATATGATGCCATACTGAGTCATTCTGTCATGGCAGCTGCTGAGATTAACATCAGACATTTGGGTCTGCTCATGATATCATCAACAAGGAGTGCAGAATGCCACATGTACACCATGGCTTTAATTCTTTATTCAATTCAAACAGACCACACAATATTACAAAATATTAAGTGCTCAAGTCACAGATGCAATCGTTTTGTTTCTATACCGAGGTCCTCATCAACTTTTCAATTCTATTCAGGAAAAAAAGTATAAATACAAAATAATTCTGTACAGGTACAAAAAAATAATGCTTATTGGAAAAAATACATTTTCTTAATTCAGAATTTCTAATCTACACCTTAAATCACATCTATTTTCAAATCTTACACACGCACACACACAATTTCAAGTTTTGTTAGGACAGGACATTTTGACCTCACCCACATCACAGGGTAAAGACAGAAACAGACTGGCGAGGAGCTCAACTGTAATCCCATCTCTGAAACGTCTAGAAAACAGTTCTATAGGTATGTCTCAAAAAGAGGGCTCACAGCTTTTGAGACATTGAGGGTGATTCTTCTGCCCTTTGTTTACCTAGTTTAAACTACCACACATATTGGGGAAAGTGTTCATTAGAAAAGAAAAAAAGTTCTCCATGTGGATGCATGGGGAGGGTTCAAATCGAACAATTCATCAATTTCAACTGCAGAGGGAGACAAAATGACTCCAAATTGACTCCCGGAAACAAAACACATTTGAGCCAGGTGTTTGCATATTACTGTTTTACACTTACGGAATGATTTCCTTTGAAATATATAGCAATTTAACGCAAACAATTGTATACAAATTCACATTGATAGACAGAGAGAAGTTTCCAAAAAAAAGAAACTTAGCTGCCAAACTTTCTGTCCCTGGTTAGCAAAGGATCAAAGACTAGGTAGATATGGTGACTTCACATAACTTTGATTGATGGATCCATACAAGGTCATGATCTGTGACGTTACCCACACACATGTTGATAATATAGCAACAGTAAAACGCTGCCTGGTCAGCTATGAACCTTTGAGTGCTGAGGGAGGTAGAAGTGTTTCACCTGGACAACCAGATCATGTCTGAGAGGAGGACCTTATCCATACAACCAGCTATGAAATACTTTACAATACCTTAGTTTCATTGGGATCAGTGGGAAATACACCACATAAGCCACAGACCTATGGAGAAACTGCCACCAGCCACAACCCTCTAAACACATACAGATCTGACAGAGTAGGAGAAGTATAAACAATATGGTGGAAATTCCACCTATCAGAGAAGAGGTTGTTGAGGCATTGCCCTATCCCGTCAGATGTTACTAAGTGTTGAGGACTGAAAGGCTGGTGGAGTTGTTCCTGAACAGGTTCAATGCGATCCCTGGTATCTTACACCTGGGTGGTAACATACTAAACAAGCATGGATACCACCCTGTGAAGCCACTGAGTTAAAGCTGACATGATACATTGCCAAAGAGGCTGATGGTCCAACAGTGGAGAAAACATGTTGACTTTCAAAAATAAAAGAGCATAAGAATTCCTGAGATTTGAGTTTTTCAATGTAAACACCCAATTCCTCCCAAATGCCCCAGCTATATTATTTGATATGCATAAAAGATGGCTGCTATGTCTTACCAGTTAGCACACTAGACCGTAACAAGCCATCTGTTCTTTACAAATTAGTCACATTAACAGCTTTGAAGACTGGACAGTGCATGCAACCCTCCCCTCCCCCTGAACCCCAAATATATACATTTTGCATGAAGAATTTAGAGGCAACGCCTCACTGACATCAAATAGACATGGCTAAAGCAAAGCATGGCTTCATAGTGTAAAGTCTACATAGCTCATTCCTCCATCTCTCCCCCGTTCCTTCTGTCGCATTCTCCCCTTCTTCATCAATCCCACCCTATCAGATACATTCCCCTGAATCCCTCTCCATCGTGCTCCCTCACTCTATCTCAGCTACGAAGTAAATCCCCCAGGTCATAGGTATCGAAGAAGTCAGACACACCCTCTCCGTCCTCCAGGCCCCAGAGGTAGTCGTCTTGGTCGAGGGGTGGGGAGAAGCTGACGAATGGGGCGTTGGGGTCGGGGGTGTAAGAGGGGCCGGGGAGCTGGTCCTCTGTGATCTGCAGCAGACTGGGAGGCAGACCCAGGAGGCCCTCCACGTCCAGCAGAGAGCTGCTCCCGCTGGGGGGCGGGAGGGCACTGCTGCCGGGGGTGCTGGGGGGGGGCAGGGGACGAGGTGCGGTGAGGGCAGCTGTGGAGAGGAAAAGAGAGGAGTGGGGAGAAGAGAACAGGAGACGAGTGGATTAATGACATACTACTCAAGAACAGTTAACATGTGTCTAAAGAACAAATACTATAAACTTTCATAATAAGGCCTACCAAACACTGTCCCTCACTATAGCCCCAAAAAAGCTTACCTTCCATAGGCTCCTCTTTGACAGTGTAATTGGATGCTGCCGTGGTGGGGGTGGCAGGCGTTCCCAGAGGGTGAGGTTGGGGGCTAGGGTAGTCCTTACTGGGGGTGGAAGTGCTCTTGACGGGACTGGCATCCTCCAGACCCTCCTCAGGACAGAGGTACACCTCAATAGGCCCGTTCTTACTCTTCAGGTAGATCTGGAGAGAGCCCTGGAGGAGGATAGGGAGGAAGGGTTTAGGATTAGTATAAACATCTAGGCCCAATTTCCCAGACATGGATTAAGCCTAGTCCTAGACTAAAAATTACTAAAAATTATATTGAGATCTTTACTCACCCCCGGAGATTCAGGAACTTCCAGCTTGGTTTCAGAGGGGGCCTTGACAGCAATGACCGTCTGGTCCTGCAGACTGCTAATGGAACGAATGTCCTGATAGGTCACATAACCTAATGTGGGGCAGAGTCAAGGAATGTAGACCAACCGGAACAGCCGACACGTCCAGGTGAACACAATGAACACACGCCAACATACAGACTCAGACAGACAGGCATAAAGACCATACATGGGGATGTGGAAGCAGTTTTTGGACTGAAAGGATATCTCTGGTTGTCTTTGTGCTCTGTGAGCTGTTTGAGTTGGGTGCTGCTAGACTGGATCAGATCATCCAGAGCGTTCTCCGCTCTGTCCAGGTCCGCCAGCTCTCTCTTCAGCGACCTCGCCTTCTCCCCTCCGCCTGCAGACCCCTCAAACACACCACCCACCCTGGACGAAACGCACACACCCTCAGTCAGATAGATCCACCTCTGTATCATAATCACAGAAAGGTCTCAAAGATGTCTCTAGAAAAGTCTCCTCCACGGCATGGTGTGTCTATGATAGTATTTCCTGTCTAGTCTACTTACATCCACTGAATGTTATTCTTGGACTTCTTGCGGATAAGCTGGACTCCTTCTAGAACGTTGGTGATGTCATAGATGCGTCGCTTCTGGACCTCCAGCACCTCGGTAGCCCAGTTCAGATCCAGAACCCCGTCTGGTGACTCGCTGAGCAGGCCCACAAACTTCTTAGTCAGCAGACCCAGGGAGGTGTCGTAGCGCGTGCGCTCACCTGGAGACTTAGGGGCTGAGGGGAAGTGACACAAGAGGAGGATTTGTGGTTGGGCGGGGGATTGGAGTTATGCAGAAGATGAAGACGTGGCAAGGGGAGAAATCAGAAGTGAAGCCATAGACAGCCACAGACAGACAAATAGACAGACACAAAAACAGACACAGACACAGACAGATAGACAGACACAGACAGACACACAGATAGACAGACAGACAGACAGACAGACAGACAGACAGATGCAGACGCAGATACAGATACAGACACAGACACAGACAGACACTCACTGCGGGGGCTTGGGATCCTGGCTGCAGCGCTGCTCTTGCCCTTTGGTGTCCTAAAGTCTGGCAGGTACAGAGGATCCTCCAGGTCCAGCTTTCTCTTGGCCTGCAGGGGGCGACAAAGATGCAGGACTTTTATGAGAGACTGTCGGTGAAGCGCTCAATACATTTTACCTCCCTGTAACTTTGACAAGGTAAAATACTTGTTTGTCTTGTAAGGTCCTTTGAATTGAATTGACTAGAGATTTCCACGCTCCAACAAACAGTTAGGCTGTTCAGGGAACATGGTATAACCTTAGCATTTGATGGCTTAGACTGGCTTTAACTAAAGTAAAAACGATACAATGTCCTTTCTTGGCCTTGAGAGAGTTTTGAATAAAAGTGTAAGCTGTTGGAAAGGAGCTGAGTCCTATGGCATAATATCCCAGCTATAGCCTGTAGAAACTGGCTCTTGTGTGTCTGAATACTTAACAAGCCCTTTTGACCTTTAACATGGCCCCATAGAGCTATAGATCATGTGTGTGCTAGAGGAGGCCTATACAGTGAGCCCAGCCCATCCACAGCACTGTCACGTCTGTGCTAAGGAGAGAAACGGGATTCGTAGGGGCTGTTGAAAAGTACCGGGTTGTAAATGTAGCAGAGGTCCTCAAGAACTAGAACAAAGCACCCTCACACATTCTCAAGTACTTCAAGAGGGGGTTGGGGGGGTGGGCTAGTGTGTGTGCATGTGCATGGGACCACCTCCCGACCCTCGCCCGCCAAACGCCGGAATATCCCTGGACTCACTCAACGACTCCCCTCATCCCCTCGGCCTGCATTTCTCCCCCTTCCCCGACCTCCCTCCTTTCTCTCGTTCTCTCCTTTCTTCTCTCTGTCTTTCAAGAACACACAGGCAGGCTGCCACATTCCTGTCTCGCACACTGCTGCCACGAGACGGCTTCAATCCATTGGTCACCTGCCTGTAATCCTTAATACATCATACACACACACACACTTACCCACGCGTTAACTTGCAGGACACATGATCGTCACGGTACCCTGTCAATTATTTACATATTCTCAGATCAGAGCCATCACACCTAGTCACAGACACACACACACACCCCTGAAGCTCTACCTTTGCGTTCACACGGTTGAGTGATCTTACGAGGTGTAGGATTTCATCCAGACGGTGCCGGCTAATTAGCACTTGATGGTAGGATGTGGTGAGTGTGTGTGTAGGGGGGGCACAGTTCACCTCACACCTTCCTCTCCGTCTCTCCTTCCTTACTTCACCACTTTCCTCTACTTCTGAGTTACTGACATGGATAAAACACAACTTTTTACCATAACCCCCCATGTGACCCACAAACACCATTCTAGTACCCCCTAGACCCCCCTTTCCCTCAGCACACACACGTCCAATGAGACTATGCTCTGCTTCAGCATGATGACTAGGGTTATTCAGCACATGCTGTGAATGCATAGCTAGGGGCAACACATGTCTTAACCCAGAAGATTAATCCTGTCAGTGAGGTCCTATGTGTCTATCCCTTACACTACGACTGTTATGAACACTGGAATAAATTCTAGGCATGGCTCAATAAGGACAGAAAGACAGAACCACACAGAACAAAGAAATGTAGTTGCTTTCAGCTGTAGATTTGTGCCTCAGCAAATCTGAAAGGAAAATGGTATGAGTGTGAAAAGGAGAGTGGAAAAAAAGGGGGGGGAGGGGGGGGAGACCATTGTCCCAGTGTCCTCTGTGACAAGTCCACCTGTTAGGAACGACATCTGGGACAGAGCAGCAGGTGGTGTGTGTGTGTGTGTGTGTGTGTGTGTGTGTTGAAAGCAGAAACGTGCCAGTGCTTCCACACGCACATTCCACTTTCACTTCAACTTTAACAAGTTCAGTAGAGAACGTTTACTGAGCACAGCCTAGCAATGCCAGAGCTACAGGAAGTACTAGGTGTCCTATATGGTACTTTACATACACACTTTACAGTTGACGTGTAATGACACGTTCACTGGGAAACCTGTTCAACCACAGTTGAGGAGACACAAAACCCCAGTCTGTGGTCAGGCAGGAGTAAATCAGCTACTCTGCCCTGGGGAGGAAGGAGGGGACGGAATGAACAAGAAAATTGTCACCACTCCATTCAGACCTCTCTGGGGGGATCAGAATCTTTTGTTGTCCAACCACAACTCGCTGAATTAGCCGGAGTGTCAAATACAGAAAGCACAGACGGTGGAAGTTTATTTTCGCTTTCAACCATTTTTTCTATGCAGCTTGGTCTGTCTCCATCCTATTGACCAGAACTCCTAGCACCAGTATTTGGGACCAATACAGACAGTTCAGAATAGTTGTATTTATGACTTGTGTTGGTTGCTGAGTGAAGCAGAAAGGGCCTTACTTCCTGCACCAGTGTCTGTCGTTGTGCCCTGCAGCTGTTGGTGAGAAAGCTGCAGGGAGGCCTCACTGTCTGAATGAAAGCTCCCAGGCTGTGTCAACACTGTGCAAACACAGCTTCAGAGAAAAGACATGTCCTGTCTGTCCCACAGTAAGCCAAACATGCTGAGAAAACAAATTCAACACACACACAACTGTATGTACAAACTCCTTGATCAGAGAAACATGAAATACCTAACTACTGCTATTTACAGAATATTACCATATGTCTGAAACTAATTCTGAGCTTTCCCTCTCTACCTCAAAGCACACATAAATGAGTTAGTGTTGCAACATACAGATAACATGGTGTCACCCAGGTCACACCCACACACGTGAGTCCAGCTATGTAAGTCAGTGTGTCCACCATTCTCTATTTCTCTCTCTCTCCCTCCCCCACTATTTCCCCATATTTCTCTTCCCCCTAGTCTCTCCCTATCTGCTTTGGAATATTTTACTGTCTATATTTCACAGGAGTTGCACATGTTCCAGTCAGATGAGAGATGTGTGTGAGCAGTCTCACCCACATGAATCTCACTCATCAAACCCTAATGCCTAGAAAAACCTACACCGAGTATCATGCTATCCTGCGAGTGTCCTTATGCCTCTCCAGTACAACCTATTAAAGAGTTGACCTTTCAAACGTACACAATGTTAGGGTGCCAAAGGAAGAGAAGGAGGTGGTGAGAAGGAGCTGCTCAGTTTGAGCTGGTTGTTTGTGGAGCTGGAGAGTGGGGAAGGGGACTTTGAAATGCAAATCATCCGGGTTGGAAGCATGTTTGAGGGCCTTGGACAAAGGGGGAAATGCAGGAAGATGGAGCACCAAGATAAGCATATCCTACAAACAAGTCTACTAAGTGGGCAATCACACCCTAACACCCCATGCAAAGCCCCAATGGAAGTCTCTGGTAGGTGGCTGGGGATAGGACTAGGGCAGTCAGGCCTAGTGTTGGCAACTTGGTGTGACATGGTTCTTGTGGTGGCTGTCTTTTACAGAAACACTCATCAATATGGACTTTTACCCATACAGGAAACACAAGCGGGTGCAGAGTTATACTCCACAACCCCCTCAATCTTCACCCCTGCCACGATCACATATTAGCACGGAAACAGGCAATCATCTCTATGTCTCAGGATAACCAGAGTTTATTCACATGAAGCCTGCTTAGTGTCAGTCATATTTGACCTCCTAATGTACCGTTAGGCTCCATCTCTCTAACCCCACCAGTCATGGATGGACGGCTTGATTGAGTCACTCAGAGGGACTGAAACAAGGAAGTCAGCGATTCTCTCTGACACATACATCTCTCTTCTATCTTTCTTTCTGTGGTTTTCCAAGACAGTACCAGAATAGGCCTTCCGGTGGACTTGGGAAACTGTTTTTTTTACAGCCTGTTGTAATCATGATGTTGTTTAATGATTGTAGTTAAGAAATGACAGGAGTCAGGCAGTCAGCCAGGCATGGCCTTCTTATCTAAGTAATAGCTGATAAGAACAGGGTCAAACATTCAGTTTCATTTACTTTCTGAGTTGGTAAAATATAATAAAAATGGCATTAGTGTCCTATCAGTATGGTTCAAATAGGTCTTAATGATACAGACTGTTGAATGAGAGACTGCTTCTTGTACACATATATTCACACATTTAGTCATTTAGCAGACGCTCTTATCCAGAGCGACTTACAGTAAGTACAGGGACATTCCCCCGTGGCAAGCAGGGTGAAGTGCCTTGCCCAAGGACACAACGTCAGTTGGCATGACCGGGAATCGAACTGGCAACCTTCGGATTACTAGCCCGATTCCCTCACCGCTCAGCCACCTGACTCCCCCACACTCACAAACTATCAGTCTGAAAACACACTGGGTGTGTATGTTATTATCTTCTGATGTCCATGGGGCTGTATTCTACATCATCTTCCTAACCCACCCCCCTGACACACGCATAGCTGGTCTGAGAAGATTGTGTAGGCTGAAACAAGATGGCTGCTCCTGGGCCATAACTTTAATCTGAAAGGTCACGTGACAAATAGATCACAAGTGGCTTATTTTTTTATACTTCACAACTCCTGAAACATTAGACTGTAGTAACCAGGCGAGTGGGGGACGAGGAGATTTAAAATACACACAGCACAACATAACACACAGCAGGGTTTACATCCCAGGGTCAACAAGTTACACAGATGCAGGTCAACACAGCAGTTGTCCAGCGGTGACCCTAAAGAGACACAAACAGATTGACGGCCTTTACATGACCTAACAGGTGCTGACTGGATAGGCTAGGTGTGGTTATTGTTCAACAGCTGAAGGGCACTCCCTGGACTACTGCAAAACGCTTTTTTTTCTGGTAAATGCCGGTTGAGAAATAAAGTACCAGTTCCTCTCTCTCTTTCTCTGTAGATATGACATCTCTCCTCCTCAGATCAAAAAGTTCAAACTTAAACCCTATAATGGTACTAGTGGTGGTGGGACACATAAGCCAAGGGACTATCTATCCATGCACTATCCCAGCCCCCCCCCCACTGAGAGCAACTCATCCTTCCATTCTTTCAGGGGGGGGGGGTCAGCTACAGCTGCGATGCGGCAGCGGGAGGAGAAATGTCAGGGAGACAGTAAAACTAGTTTCTCGCTCGTTTGCAGCGCAAAACAAGATGACTATCCCATTCATTCACGTGAACGCACACTGACTACTCTATATTGTATCTAAGAGTACGTCAGGCGACTACAAAATGTAAAATGCATGCATACCAATGGAAATGAGGAATAAAGTCTGCCCACACTGTAGTTGCTTGCTAGTTAGCTAGAACACAATACATTGGCATCACTGTATGCTATACAGTTACACATTACTGTGGCCGGTACATCTTTTGTTTAACAGGGTCTTTACCGGGAGTCGACCGGAGGATGCTCTGATGGGTTTGGCCTCAGGTCCGTGGGGGGTTGCATAAAGGCAATTCGCCCTTTGTTCCGCTGCTGTGGTGTTGCATATCTGAGTGAAGTATCCTGTCGGTACCGAACTCATCGGTGGACTCGAGAGTCCGGTGTTGAAGAAGTCTGTCTTTACTCCCGAAAGAACTTTCTTTTGCGAGCAGGACAGTCCGATTGCCCCCCTACCTGATGCAGGAGAAATGCCTTTGGGCATCCGGATCATTTTGATGTACTAAAATGAAGAGATCGTTGCAATTAAACTGCTGGGTTTGTTCTAGTTGCACACCGAGGAGTATGACTGGACTCGATGAGTTACTAGCTCACGAGCTGTAGGCTATTTCCTATGGCAAAGGATAGCCTACTTTGTTTTCTCAAACTAAACTGCAATTTCATAAAGCAGCTATTTTGTTTATATTATCCGTGCAAAATGCATACGTATAATATATATGCACTACAGTTATCCTTCGCACAGTAAAAAAATATTATGATGCAAGAATCCAATTCAGTTGCTTGTAAAGGGAAACCGATATTATCCTTTGTCCAAAGAAGTACAGAGGTCTATTGCTATAAGCTGAATTCTCAAATAAATAAACAGTCCAACATATAAAAAGTCTAAAATCAGCAGATGTAAAAGTTTTCTTCTTGAGTTGCAAGATCTTCCAATTATTAAGAGTATTCTTCGTTTACGGAAACAGAGACTGTAGCCGTTGTCTGTCCAGCTACACGGGTTGGCTTGTCACTCAGAGAACGGGAGCTTACAAGAATTACTTTTTACCGCCAAACTTGGTCCCGCGAAATTTAGATCTCCCGCGGTAAGAACTCGATCCTGGTTGGCCAGCGGCACGTTCGGATTGTCCTTCTCCGCATAATATTTGCATAGAACAGTTGGATCTGGGCGTGCCAAACCATAAAGAGGCAGCAGTATGATTTGTGTAGTATTTTTGAGAACAATGACAAATTTGAAAACATGTCGCTTATCCCATATTCTCACATATATTATAATTCTTCAAAAAAAAAACTCCAACGTTACTTTTTCACTAATCTTTTTACAATATTTTAAAGACAAAGGGCACAAGTAACTAAAAAATAGTTTAATTATGTACTCTGTGGAAACTGCTTTAAATCCGTAATCCTTATCTGAAACGAGCATCTTACCCAAACTACAAGTGAGAAGTCTGTAATTTGTTGAATTGTGTGGCACAAATGTGATCATAAAAATAAACGTGTAGAGCAAACATTTCCACATTCACGTAGAAGGTGATCGATCATCATGATTCAATGAGGTGCCCCCACCCCCATGCCAGACCCTCTAGAGAAATATGACACACATAGCCTTGCCGTTTCTACACAGTACCTGTGAGGCCCATGGCGTCAATTGCAACCCCACTCCAGCGGAGAGCCTGGGACAATCTCATACAAGTCAGATGAGGTGATGACTGTTGGAGACACTCACATTAAGAAGGAATGATGTGGCATGTCAGTGTGCTTGCATAATGTGCTAATTAAATCTCAATAGCCCCCTTAAGGCCCTGGAGGGACAGAGGGGTAACCCAGGAAGTGTGGGAGGCAGTTTAGTCCCCATCAGCAAAACCACCAGATTTAAAGTAGAAACAGTGAAGCACTTCCCACATGTGGGTAATGTGTATTGTATTGTAATGAGAGTTACATACATTTATTACAGATTAATATTTCTCATGTCTGCGTTTTATTTGTAAGGTTATTTTGCGTAGATTATTACATTAGACGTATCCATAACATTTTCCTAAGAAGTACATTTTTTTCATTAGGCCAGTAGTGCTCAGAGGCATTGTTCGATACATGTTCAAATATCTCCATCTTGTGGTGCAAAGTGGAATTTGATCAATACCACAACAGCAACCCAGAGCACTGTGGTTGAGAAAAAAACTGAGTGAGAGAAAGAGAGAGAGAGAGAGAGAAAGAGAGAGAGAGAGAGAGAGAGAGAGAGAGAGAGAGACAGAGAAAATATTGTGATCTCTGTAACACAAATTTGAATAATTCAGACACAATACAAATCCAGTCAATGTCCCTCTTGACAAATTGTAGGCAATTGTAAGACAATTGTAACTAAAGGAACACTTCAGCTGTCATTTGTCAACAGTTTTAATAGTCCTTGTACTTTCAATCATGTACGCCATGAGATATAACTCATCTTTTACTTTCAGTAAGCTGATTCTAAACTAGACTGCCAACCAAAACATTGAGGTTATAAGCACTAACGCTCTAGGTCTCTGCTGTGTGGAAGACCACTAGATGGGGTAAGTGTGCTCCTGTCTCTTACCGCAGGCCTGCAATTCCAAATGTAACCACCAACTGTCATCTGTTTTCAAATGAGTCCTACCAGTATGACAATACAGACTTGGATGTCCGCAGTTCCCAGTAAAGCCTCTGGAGGCTTTCAAGGATTACCAGTAGCAACGGTAAAGTCAGTAGGAATCCATTGCTCATGTATTAGCCATCCACTCATGACGTTTCTGTTTCATGTTTGTAATGTTTCAAGTGAGATGTTTTGGACATAGACCTGTGCTCAGCATAAATTCTGCATAGGTGGAATTGCAAAAACATTCCCCACCCACCATTTAGATGTGAAACAACCCAGAGCTTCGACATTGATGTCCCCATTTCTTCAACCCTGATCTGCGCTGGGTATGCCCCAGTCAGTGAGTCATTCACTTGCAGCACTGGTGAGCAAAGGCAACTATGACTCCCAATTTTCAGAAAAAGTCATGAGACCAAAAAGCCAAAGCCCTGATAATAATGTCATGTAATATCTCTTTGGGTGCCTCAATGGCTCACTGCAGAGAACGCATTACATATGGGCGAAGGCCCTGATGCAGCAGCCTGGGTTCAATTCCAATTTCTGCATGTATTTTCCTCTCTCTCTCCCTCCATTAAGGTATCTAAACCCCCCAGCTCTTATAACCCCTACTGTTTCTATAGTTGAAAACTAACCTTACATTGTTCATTCAGTAGTAACACACACATGCGCACACAACACTGGGAACACATGGAAAAGTATCATCCAATGAAATGTGTCCTAATTTCCCCATCATGTTGTCCTTCCTCCAAGGGCAGCAGTCAGCTACATCAAGGATATAGAGAGCTCACCTCATGCCTGGCCAGAGACATGGGCAGGAACACAATCTGTTCTGCATGTTTTCATTGGGGTTCTTTGTGAAAGAAACACTCCAAAACATGTGAACTCCACACTGAAAGGCCCAGAAGATAACACACCTGAGCACCGAACAGGGCCCCAAGCAGGAATCTAACCCAGGACTTTCTCGCTGTGAGGCAACAGTGCAAGGCCTCAGTCTGCATCCCCATACATACCTAGAGAATAGGGGTACTTAAAGTACCCACTTACCCCGTGTGCCCACTTGAAGTATCACCCTACAAGTGCTCCGGAAGGAACCAGGTGAACACTTCACATCAGGGCACCCATGTGTATGTCTGGTTAATCTAAGGGGTGTGCAGACATCCTGGCTTCTGCTTATGGAAAAATGTATATACATACAGGAAACTCCCTTCATTTTGATTTCTAACCACAATACCTCAAAATTCAACTGAAGACATCCTGGGTGCTAGGTGGTAACCAGAGAAGCACATCACCACTTTTGATCTCTTTAGGAAAGTATGACAATGATCAATTGGTTATTAATAGTGCAGAGAAACTAGATCATTTGAGAGACATTTGAACATTTCTTCATTTTATTACATAAGAACATACAGAAAAACACACTTTTATAAAAAGTTTATAAAACTCAACATTGTCTGTAGAAATGCATAATCCCTACAAACACTTTACAATCAACTCTAGTATAGAGTTCTGATTAAGACCCGAGCCCCCATCCCTCTTGACCCACCCCACCAATTCCACATTCGAACCCTAACAACCTCACACCTCACACACTACGTACATGATCACTTCTAACATTCTCCACATCTTGGGTAAAACAAAGGAAACACAAGAAGAGAATTAAGTGACATGCTGTAAGACTGTTCAGGAAAGAAAGAAAGGGGTTGGGGTGTAACTAAATCATTTTAGTCCGGAGACTTTGGGTATGGAATGTAACAAGAAAGGTGGAGAAAAAAAATCTACAATGATTGAAATTCAAATACACTCATTGGGATTGAAGGATAAAGGGGGATGAACGCAGATTGAGAAAGAGAGAGTGGTGCTGTAGCTTTGAGAATGTCACTTCAGTTCCTTTTCAGCTTTGGTGTTGTGGACACGTCTGGTTGCCACCAACTGATATTGTACAGAGAGAACAGGAGGTTGATCTTGCGTCGAGAAAACAGTCCGCTTTCTTCTCTCTCTCTCTCTCTCTCTCTCTCTTTATCCCCCCTCTCTCCACTCCAAATACCTATCCCACCCTTTCTGCCCCTCTTGTCCTCTTGCCTGGAGTGAAGTGGAGACATGTGTTTCCCTGCACCTGCATGGAGAGAAAGGAAGAAAAGTTAAGTCAGATCTTGCTCTCTCTCTCTCTCACGCTCCCTCCCTCCCTGCAGAGGGAGAGCAGACAGACTGGCGCCGAGCGTGGAACTTTCATTAACCCCAGGCAGATAGCGATGAATCCGCTACACATTCACTGGGCTGCCTAATTGGCAACCATGGTGAGTTGGTGGGGAGGAGGAGAGGAGGGGGGGGGGGTCAAGGGAAAAGAGCAGGGGACACTACTCTCTCTGCATATCAATGCCCATACAGCTACTAACTAGAAAAGTGTTGCGTTAATTTATTTAGACTGTATTCCCCTGGGAGCGTGTTGCCTCTCTGATTCAACACTTGCATCCCACCCAGTTTACACAGCAGTTGAACAAGACAGCTTTAACACAATACTAATGTATACTATATAATGTATACTCTATGTCTATGATATAATAGGTTTAATGAAAACAACAATAAGGCATTAGGCACAAGAGACGGTTAGATTAATACACACCATATGTGGAAGTTCTGCTTCTACTCCTTTAGTGACACAACCGACCATCGTCTTTGGAGAAATTGCATGCAAGGTCTGCCGCCTGGATGTGAAGAAATGGGAACATTATAAGTCACTGTGTCACTTCTCTGCCATGTGCAAGGGTTGAGTAACATGTTGCAGCAGTTGTCATTGTCGTTACACAATGTATGATACAAAACTGTGGTGCAAACTTGATTTTTTACAATTTTCTGTCCACTGCTAGGCCAGACAATGACAAGTATTAACATTACAGGGATAAATGCGAACAAAGAGAGAGATAGAGACAAGCGCACCTTTAGTGACAGGACCATTTCAGGTGTGGCTGTCGTCTCGTCCTCAAGCGCAATCTGCAGGTCAAAAATGTAATCGATAACGTGCTGCAGAATCTCCACTTGGCTCACGGACTTGTTCTGCGGTATACTCGGAACCAGCTCTTTCAGTTTAGAGTAACAGTCGTTCATGTCGCACAGCGCACCCACGGGTTCTTCCAGAGATGGCTTATTCCGGGCGATGGCGAGGCTTTGCTCCGAGATACAGCACACGGCTTCGTAACAGCTTCTGACCGACCGCACTGGACTGATAGCCTTCATGATGCGTGTGTGAGTTTGGGTCTTCAGCTTGAAATCGGGTGTTTGATCTCTATGGATTCAGATACGATCAATCCTTGCTCTCTCAACAGTCGACAGCGAAAGTACCCTTGGAACGCAGCGAGCATGGTCTTTATACAGCTAAAAACAAGGTACCGCCCCGCTCTCACAAATAAATGAACTCCGGTGTTCTGATTGGTAGTCATGGAGGCCCTGAAGAGTTTCTGGCTTCGTATTGGCTGTGCGTAGTATAATCTACAAGGGGAGGCTGGAGGAATGAGGAAGTAAAGTTTGGGATCCTCTTGATGCCTTTAGGATGCACATAGGGATTGTCAAGCAATTAGACGCCTAATTGCCGTTCTACAACCATCTGCATTACAAAAGACATGCCTTTGAGTGAATGAAGTGTAGCTCACATAGGCCTATCCCTGATTTAACTTGTTTAAGAAACAAGCTCAATGCCATACTAATGAAGACAAGACAAATGTAGATGTCCAGGATCATTTTCAGTTGATAAAATTCAAGCCACCAATGCCGAATTCGACCATAACAACAATGTGTTGTCTAATGACTTGGAGACTTCCTGTCGTCAGTTTAAAAGGGATTTAAATACAGAAGGGGTGTATTTATTAAAGTTTTTTGCACATGATTTTTAAGATCATACAAATGTAGACATATGGGTAATATACAGGGTTTACACACGGGGATGGACTATTCCTCTAGGCAGGTTGACGCAGGGACATCGGTAATGTTAGACTGTAAATAAGATTATGTTTTATGTCGGCCTACGTTATGTTATCATTTGTTTGAGCGGCTTTACGATTATGTCACCAGACAATCGATGTCTGCTCCTCTGTTATGATTTCTGATAAGTGCAGTAGACTGTAGTTGCTTATAGATCGTGTTCAGCAAATACTATCTGAACAATTCAACAATGAACCTCAAAGAAAGTTTAATAAAACCTACATGTGTTATATTCGTTGAGAACATTTCCATTTATTGGTTTCAAATTCACACCAAACCTTGCAATTAATAATGAGCACTTATAAGTTTGTTCTCTTTCTTTTTAACCCTACATTTTTAGAATACATCAAAGCACGTCTCTTCTGTTCCTATTTGGTCTTATTTTCCCTTTTCTCACAATCCTGTTTTGTGGAGGAATGCACCCTCGCGCCAGCTGTGTGTCCTATTCCACCCCAGCTGTGTTGATCTAACGCGCCAGTCCCAGACATGCTGGCGCCAGGCTCCCGACGTCATCCATTCACCCGCTCGCTCCAACGCGCCCCTCTGGCAGACGGCCCGCCCTGACCAGAACCTCGTCGCGCACTGGGTCTGCCACTCAGCGCTCTGAGCCCGCCTCCTTTCCTCTGCTCTGTTGCTGCTTGCATTGCGGATATGAGTCTTTTTTAGTAGAGCTAACCTTAACCTCCTTAGGACAAATTCATTGCATGTTATTTCATATATTACAGATTTCAAAATAACATGATAGCTCTCAAGACATGGAAAAGATGATTAGATTTCTGGTTCAGATCTATGGCACACTGATAAGAAATAGAGCATATATTTGTCTCCAAATGTAAAAAACAAAACAAAAAAACAATCAAAGATAGAAGAGACATATCCTTCTTAATTGATTCGACTGTGGGAACTTTGATAATTGTTCAGTTTTATAGAAACGTTTTCTGCATTAATCCCAACTGCAGCTGTCCCAAATGCAGCGGTCGCACAGATGTTCATGTCAGCGTGAGGAGGTTACTACCCACTGCCTTCCGCTTGGCAACGTCCTCCCACCTACTGACCTCTGTATTTGACAAGAAGTCACTCAGCGACCCCACTCAAGAGCAACCCCACTCAGGCTGTATCGTGAGACCGGGAGTTTTGGTCCATTTCTATTTTAGAAACATATTTTGTAAACGCAACTGCTGTCCAAACAAGACTTTGGCCTCAAATATCTTTCTTAAATATGTCAAGGAGATGGGGGTGAACAAATATTGTCCTATAATCTCTGGTCTGGTGGGAAAAATCCTATTTCCATTTGCTGAGTGGACAAACTCATGGGCTGATAATTCATATGGACCTATTAGCTTGCACATAAATATGTCAGGTTATAGTCTATATATATATCGGTTATATACTTGCCCATGTAAGTAACAACAATATTCAACAGTATAATCGTCAGATTCATTACCATTTCTTATTACTATCATATTTTTCTATAGTCACTATTATTCTATAATGTCCCTATGTATAGTGGCCGGCAAGTACATTCTTTGGGCAACGCGGTTTTATTGGCGGATTCCAGAGCTCTGAATCTGCGTGACACGCTGGTACGTCTGGGCAGGGATCAGGTGCCCTCGCACCGCGCTGTCGGAAAGGCCCCGACACAATCGAGGCTCTCTTTCAATGGATGGGAGAATTTCGAGCCTGGCGTCAGTGAGTCTGCCTCGCTCCGCATCCCCGCCCTCTCCTCTCCCCCAGTTCCCCGTGCAGCTGGACGCAGACAATCAAACTATCAACAATCGCCATGCATAATTAGCAGCGCCGACCCTCCCCCCCTGCTTGCCTCCCCCTTAACCCTTGTCGCCTCCCACTCGTCTTTTACCCAAAGAGAACCTTTCAAGGCGCTGTCTCCTAATCCGCCGTCAACAAAGCGTCTCTATTTCTCCACTGCTGACAACAGAGAGGAGGGAGAGAAAAAGAGTCCAGGGTCAACTTAGAGAGAGAGAGAGGGGGGGGGGGGGAGGGAGAGAGGGCCACACCAACATATTGTTATTTGGAAAGGCATGCATTGTATACAGAAGGGTGTCTTTTTCTCACACAACTATCACAGGGTAATTAAGTGACAAGAAACAGAGTGAAACTCAATTCCTCTTATCCCTTGTGTCATCCGGACGCCCTGTCCTCCCTCTCTTACTCCCCTATTTCATTCTGTCCTTTCTCTCAGATCTCTCAGATGTGTTCAGCCTTGAAAGGTCCAGAGATTCCAATGCCCTGTTTTTGAAAGGTCTTAAATTGGAAAGAGATTCCTTTACAATGTCAAAAGAAAATTCATTTACAGCAATGTTTAGGCTATCATTTTATGATCTGTCACCTGTCATATTATGGAATATGATTATTGTTTGTAAAATTTCTCACTATCAGAATATTGTTTGGAAAGACATTACTGTTGGCTCTGTCATTGGTTCACCTTTAAACAGTACAGAAGACAATTCTTGGTCTGTTACCATACTAAATGCATCCTTATCATGCTAAAGGGCCGGATAATATGTTTTGCGTTCTCTGGACTTCTTTCTCCAAATGCCCGTACGGACATGGGAAAAGAGACATTTGTGCAAGCTGGACCTTTGGCATGAATACTTTGCAGAATGAGTTGAAACTCAAAGAATTAATCCTGTTAAATGCTTTAATATCAAAATCTTTAGAATTAAAGGCAGTTTTCTTTGAGATGCAAATGTTTTTAATTTACCTTGTTAGCTACAAATCTGACTCAAATACAATTCTATTTTGAAATATGAGTTCCCTATGCTGAGTTCTTCATGTTGTCTCCTTCTGTGTTTTCGGTCTATACCTATGTGTTTTTTTTATTATGCTGCTGCTTTGTCTTGGCCAGATCACTCTTAAAAAATACTAAAATATAACTTTGACCTTAATCCATATCACAAAATCCATTCTCCAACACTTAAATTGTATTTTTGGTTTGAAAAGAAGGCTTTTATACAATAACTATTCCTAAGTGCACTTCTTCAACTTCTTGTCCCTTTTCTTCAAAATCAAGACCTCCGTCAGGTTTTGAACAGTTAGCTTGTCTTCTTGATTCTAAGCGTGGGAATATTATCACCCTGATCCTGTTGTCAGATGGAGCTTTGTACCGGACCACTGACAACACTGACAACAGGGAGGCAAGGCGACAGAGGTCTGAAAAACCAGTAACAGAAGGCCAAAGCTACATGGCCCTGACCTAGGGGTTGATCTAAAAACAAGGGACTTGTTCCTTCTGGCAGCGGGACCAGTGTGACATGTCTCCAGTGCTTTATCTCCTGAGTCAGGTTAAGGACACACTGTTTGCACACATTCTTAGTAAGTAAGAGTGATTGTCTGTGCCTCAACAGAAACGTCCGGGCCTTAGCATGACACTTAGCTCCATGTCACATCCCAGGGCTGTAGCCCGAGCGTCTCAGACAGACACAACAACTCTCCAGGGTCAGACAAGACAAGGCAAGGTTAAAATAGGGGGAAACTCAGCCTGGAGAATACATCTGGAGTATTTGAATATCGGATTTACATGAATGGGATCACCAGAAGGCCTGCAACCCTCTCCTCCCTTGAAACTACAAATTGACCACAACGTCTTTAGACTAGACTGCAGAGAGATGTGTTGTGCGGAGACTACTCTGCTCCTGTTGGTTGACTGACAGACAGACTGATTGACTGACAGGGAGGCAGGCAGGCAGATACACAGGTAGACAAACACACAGAATGACTTTAAGACAGGCAGGTACACTGACAGACACAAACAGAGGGAACCCAAGGATCCTGTCCTACTAAGGTATTCAAATTGGAAGACAGAGAAGAGAGAAGAGTGATAAAAAAAAGAGTGGAAGAAAGGGAGGGAAAAGCCCCTGCTGTTGCCAGGGGTTCAGCTGGTCAGGCCTCTGAGAGATACAAAGAGGGAGGCCAGGAGGTCTCTGGTGGGTATCTCTGCACCTGTGTGGTGTGCGTGTTGTGTGTGTGTGTGTGTGTTGTGTTTCTGGGTCAAGAGGGTTCTTGAGAAATAAGAAGGGCCACAGCGGTTACTCCCACCCCCCCTCCTTTCCTACCCCCATCCAACTACGCTCTTTGCCCTCTTCAGCCCCACATGTTCACACACGCACGCACGCACACACACACACACACACGCCTCATCATTCCCATCTCATACTTGTTCCTGCTAATGAAGTGATCTGGGATTCTGAGGCGACGCACAGCTGATCTCTCCCATCCTCTCTCCACCTCCCTCACTCCCCACCCAAACCACAACTACTCACCCTTCACCAATCTGGGTCACTGATCCCCCCCCATCTCCCTGTCACCCGCCTCCGCCCCCCACCCAGACCCTTCCAGACGGTCACAGGCTGGGAGCATAAGGGTCTGGGATTGGAGTGACCTGATTAAGTGGTCTTGCACGAACTAGTGAGCCAGTGAGCTAATCAAACAGAAGCCACACCCAGTCTGCCTGTCTGCCTGCCTGCCTGCCTGCCTGGGTATATTAGATTACGGGCCTAGTGAATGGTATTCACGCCATTATGCATGTAACCCAGGATGGACAGAAGTCTACACGGTGGAGTTCTGTAAAGAGAAATCAGAGAACTATGACACTAGAAAATGTAAATTGTTTGTGGATGATAACGACGATGATTAAATCCCCAAATGGTGACAGTGAGGATGATATGAGATCACATTTAGACGTGGAACCAGAACAGTACATTGTTTTTGATTCTCCCCTGATACCAGTCATGACTCATTGTAACTAGTTAAACATTGCTTGGAAATGTGTGCGTGTGCGCACGTGTGTGCGGAGGAGTAAGTGTGTGTGTGTGAGTATGTGTGTGTATGTGTGTGAGTGGGCCTGGCCCTGCCTGATCTGTGTATTGTACTCAGTTCACTTCCTGCTAGGGCTAACATTCTCTGACCACTCTGTAATTTGCTCAAAATATCCCTTCACCACTAACTTAGAAGTCTCCATGTGTACGGGGGTCAACGGCACTCAAGATTCCTAAAAATGTTCCTTCCTTCTCTCCTTCTCAAGGCCAAAATAGGGATGAACCACAGAACGAGGTTCTCACAAGCTCAGGACTCACACACACAAGCTGCCACTAGAAATGGCAGGGGGAAATGTTCTGGTATGAACGGCCATGTAGTATCTTATAGCTCCTTCAGTTCAGAATGTCATTCAGAATATTATGTAGTCACGAAGACAAACAGTTTCGACCATTTATTAAATTTGATTTAACTAAGTATTGAACTGTGCAATTTATTCTCGTGGAATATGACTTAATAAAAGTAGTAAAAGTAGAGGCAAAATGTTGATCTTTTGGTGTCCTCCAGTTGAGAGAGCAGAGGAGATAACTGTCTGTCTCCTGCTGCTGACCTTTACATACAGAGCCCAGATAAAGACAAGCTTCAAACACACTGATAAGCTTCGACAAGAAGGACAAGATTCCAGCCTCCTTTGAAAGAAAGGACAACAGCGATAGGGCCTTAAGACTACAAACTGAGGGACAGATAGTGGTACATTATGACCCAAATGATCCCACTGTGTTGGATTCAAATAATGCTGTGTGTGTACGTTAGCAAATGTGTGTGGCGTGTCAGTGTTATTGGGTGTGTCGTCACAACATGGATCTAATCTAAGTTCATTTGGTTCAACGGTCTTCTCAACAGTCTTCGCTGATAGTAAAATATTGACACGAAACATGGTATATCAACCTGATATGACAATGCACATCATCTTGCTTTGTTTGTGTGTGTGCTTATCTGGAGGTCTGTATGGCTCTAAGTGTGTGTTTCTATATAGGTGTGTGTGTATTTAGGTGTGTGTATGTATGTATGTATGGATGTATGTATGTGCTTGTGTGTGTGCTTATCCCCCTCACAACAGCCGTCTAATGGTTGTTAAATAAACTCAGTGGTGGTCACCTGTGTCAACGAGGTGACTGAAGGAGTTAATCATTGTCTTCCAGACGTCTGCACGGCTTTAGACAGGGATAGTGATGGACAGAGAGAGAGAAAGAGAGAGACAAAGACAAAGAGACGAAGAGAGTTGGTGGATAGGTTTATAACTATGACTCAACCACACCCTGTCAATTAAGCCAAGTGGAATAGGAAGTCACATGGTTTTAAAACCTTAAAGCAATTGAATTTTTCTTGCTGTTATCTTTTCATATAAACTGACCTTGGTTGTTCCGAAAAGAAACGGAGACCCAATCAAATGGAAACCTTTATAAGAAATGTATCTCAGTACACAGGCTGTCATCCTAACATAGCTGGATGTAATCCCTGGTCAAAAAGCAGGATTATTCAGCCTCCTCAGAGAACAACAACACTCAGTGTTGCGCTAACCTCCTGGTGACATTACCACCACATCTGGAAAACGTTAGACATCACCTGGATCCACCGTTTACGCAGTAATCTGAGTAGAGGTCTTACAGATGCTCTACGGAAGGGGCTGGTGAATGCGCCCCGCTTCGCCTTGCAGGGGGGGGGGGGGTGGGTTAATACAATCGCACTGTTCAGGATGGAACCATGGAGCCCGGCGTGCGCTCAGCAGGGGACCCCTTTTCACGTTGCGCACAATGATAACCCAGCCTGGGAGAGAGATGCAAGCCAATAGAGAAAGAGAGACAGAAAGAGAGAATGTGTGCCTTGACGTTGCCTTCTCCACATACACACACTCACACACACAGCAGTTCTGTGCAGCATGGTGGAGATGGGTCTGTGTCTCCTTTTGTCATCAGCCACCAGGCGGAGAGGACAATAATACCACGCGGTATGCCTGCCTGCCTGCCTGCACAGCTGGCATATTTTTTTGCTGCTATTTCCCGTAAAAATTGTGACACAGGAATAATGATGTCTTTGATTGGCCCCCAGTAAACGGGAGGAACTTCCTGTTCTTTTGTATTGGTTCCATTGTGAGGCAAGAGGGCGGGGGGGAGGGGGGGGGTGGCAGGGGGGTCAGGGAGGGGGAGACGGGTTTGAGGGAAACAGCTGCTGGAGATGCCACAGTCAAGAACATCCCTGTTCCTCCCTCCCTCCCTCCCTACCTACCTACCTACCTACCTCCCTCCCTCCCTCCCTCCCTCCCTCCCTCCCTCCCTCCCTCCCTCCCTCCCTCCCCTGTTCTCCCTTCCCTGTGCGGCACAAGCTATATCCTGGACTGCAACTGAAAGGTGGGCTGGGCTACATTTATGCAGAACTTTCCTATGCAGTCTATTTCAGTACTTTTGGGGTTACTTATGACAATATAAGAGAGGCAAGCAAAGCTCCAGCCAACACATTTCACTGTTCAACAGACCGTATCTCTATTACCTTCCATATGTGTTTACACAGTGAAGAAACCTTCCACCATTCATTTCCCTCTAGTCATTTGACTTTGATTTGACTGAGCGTGGCCGATACGTGATCTAGGTGGATCCACTCCCGTTGTCAGAGATGATGATACTCTCTTCGATCAGATTACAGAGGTGACCTACCCATCGGAAGCCACAGATACGGAGGCTCCGACATGATCAATCAGGATCGCTGTGGTCAACTCGTGGTCAACTGGAGGTCAGGGTGTCCTGACTCGCTGAACACTCCGTCGGCAACCCGAGCAGAGACGTCACCACAGAGAGAGCGAAGGTAGGAGGCTTCTCACACTGCATACTTACTTGATGGTGAGTGTCCAAACCCAGGCTTCTGTTGTAGATCAGTAGTCAAGTCATTGGTGAGTGGGCCTGGTTTGGTAGAAAGACATACAATGACCATGAGGGAGAGTGGCAGAGTGACTTTAGTATAGCCTCTTCTTCTCTGTCAAAGTGTCTTCAAGCAGCTTGACTTGCCCATCATCACAGCACACACAGTTCTGTGACCAGGTGATCTGCAGTTGACCAATTGAAAAGCATGCATACCAACAAAGCAAAAGTGATGTTTCTGTTTCCATCTGATGTGGAGGATAGAGGAGCAACTGAAGAAGCAGTTTGACAATTTCCTTTTTTGTCTTTTGTGTCAAGCTGTTATGGACAAAGACTTCAGGAAGTTGAGGATACATAGAAGATATATTTCAAGAAATGTTGGAGAGTCTAAAGGTTTGTCTGAAGATTAGCAATCTGCTATTAGCTTGTTTGCAAAGCCCAGTTTCTTATCTCTGAGAGAGAACGCATCTGTCAGAGAGAGAAGGTCTTTGTGACAGTCTAAACCCTGGCAGATGTATTTAATGTCTATGTATAGCCTTTAGAAACACTGTTATTTTAAGAGGACACCTCTATCTCTCTTTCTCATGAGGCAAACACACACCTGCATGCACGCATGCAAACACACATGCATCCACGCAAATAAGTATGCACACATGCACATGCACCACACACACACACGCACGCACACACACACACACACACACACACACACACACACACACCACGCACACACACACAAAGTTGTTGTATCTGAGTACATTTTCCATTAGCGTTTGCAAAGATCACAGGTTGTGCAGCTTCCTGCCACAGCCAGTTTTCTACCACAGCAGCAAACCAGTAGACCTGTGTGCATCTGCACACACACCTACACATTCATGGGCCTTTTTCTTTTCATATCAACCCTTGAATTTTATTAGAAAAGGATGTGGAAATTCAAACCCCCCCTAAGCAGAATGATCCACAGTGTGTGTGTGTGTTTGTGTGTTTGTGTGTGTGTGTGCGAGTATGTGTTTAATGAGGATGAGAAATGAAAGCCTGAGTGTTTTCTTGTCTCGGTCTGTCTGGTAGTGGTGGGTCCAGCTTTCTTCTCCCAGACTTTCCCCCTTCTTTCCTCCCCCTTCCCTTTGCGTGGGGCTTCTTTCTCTGGACCTCCACCACCTTGTCCGTCTGGCCTGTCCGCCCCCTCTCACCTCCACCGCTCTGCTGTTTCACCTCCCATTCTCCTCTTCCTCCGCCTTTTCATGGTTGTCCCCCACCTCCCCCCACCTCCCCCCACCCCCCCACCCCCCCGCCTCCACCTTCCTCCCCCTCTCTTCAGTGCCAGTCTCAGAGGAGAGCTGATGTGAGCTCCAGATGTTGATGCAGACAGACTGGAGACACAGAGGGCAGAGGGCTCCCTCTCCTCTCCCTCTCCCTCCCCCTCTTCTCTCCTCCTACTCTCTCCTGCCGCCACCCACCCCTCCCCCCACACACACAATCCCTCCCCCTCCTCTCTCCCTTTAGCCCCCTTGTCCCCCTCAGCCTCACCCCAAGTGACAACAAAAACAACAGAGAATGAGGGAGAGTGAGAGAGAGAAAGAGAGAGAGAGAGAGAGAGAGAGAGAGAGAGTGATGGCGACAGAGTGGAAGAGAAAGATAGAAAGATAGAATGATACTGAAACATGGGAGGGTGGCCGTGAGTTATGCTATGTTCTACTATTCCAAGGGGGTTCAGAATGTCGTAAAAACGTCCGGCATTTGCACTTGCAGAGATCGATATCAGTCAAGGTCTCTTTTGTCATGTCAGAGCCAATACTAAGCCAACAATGCAGAAGGTTGCATGCCAACAGTAACATGCTGTAATGAGTTTATCTGGATTGTGTGTTCAACGCTAATGTTAATTGAAGAGAGAATTGGGACAGAAGGAGAGAAAGAAACAGAGAGAGACTTGATTGAGGCACAGACAGACTGGCGACTGCAGACGACCTCACAGCAGGTCAAAATGTGTTGTTGTTGTGACTAGTCTCTTTCACAAACACAAACCTGTCTTAACCACATGACCCCTGTCCACAAACACCGAAGCACACTCATACACACACAAAGGAGAATTTTCACACACATTGACACACACTCACTCACACAGACACACACATTGAGCAACACATTAACCCTCTAACATGGAAACCAGCAGTGCTGACACTGTTACACCATGGCCTGACGGGCATGGTCAAAGGTCATTCAGTCTTATTGATACAATCTCTCTATCTGAGCACCCATCTATCACTGTGTATACTGTGGAGAACACTCACCTCACCCCCCCTTTCTCACCACCCTCCCCACTCTTCTGTTTTTTTCAACCTTGCACACACAGCAACCCCCCCCCCCCTTCTGCCTTTTCATACCTTCACCCTAATCTTACCTCATCTGCATCCTCCCTCAACAAAAGTTAGATGCCCCCCCCATCCTCCCCCTTCCCTCTCGGCCCTTGTTTCCTTCAAAGGGAGCAACGATCGATGGAGTGAGACGGAATTGACAGGGATATAGTGAAACAGGGGCATAGCTGGAGTTTAGGGGGACTGTGAGTGTGTATGGTAGATGGGTTGTAGTAAAGGCTTCAGCGTAAAATTGGACCTCATGCTGAGCTAATTGAACTGAGAGTCGCTAACGCGTGTCTCTGACCAGTGAGCCGTCTGATTGGCTTAGACCTACAGTTGAACAGATAAGGAAGAGGGGACTGAACTCTGAAAGATTTATGTGTGTGCGTGTGTTTGTGTGTGTGAAGTGGTCACTCAAGCTAGGTAATCAGAACCCCACCCACAACAATCATCAACAACAACAGCGTAGCAGTTTGTGGACCTGATTGGTAAAAGCAATGAGGATGTAGATAAGAAAGGAATCAGTGAGAGTTCTCCTGAATCTTGACTGAGAAAACACCTCACAGCTGTAAAATGACCATGGTGTTGTGACCTCCTATCAACGGGAAAGATCAGTAGAAATACACACTTTTCATTGTGCAGATTCACATCCATAATGGAGGCAATTTGAAACAGTGGTCGAATTAAATGTTCAGAACTGTCTCTTTTTTTTTTACATTGAAAGTTCCAATTGTCCAATTGTTCCAAATTGTCATAGTTAAGGATCTCACGTTCTCCAACAATACAGACTTTGTGCTTTAAGTTGTCCTTGTGAAGAACTATCAGATAAAAACCCTTCAATTGAGCCAGCTAGGAGCTATGTCTGTGCCTAAAAGATTCCATGACGGTTCTTCCAAGGGCTTCTAACTCTGGGAAGCACTCTTGTTTGTCATCTTTGTTCTGAGGCCTTCCCCTGTTGTCTCCAGTATATTTAGTGCCACAACCACAACTGCCCATGATGTGATTAGCTTATAGCAATTGTACACAGTGGCATTATGGGTCTGGTGAAAGGGACAGTGCTCTGTTTGTTAGGTTAGCAGCCGCAACCATAATAATTGTAATGACTATAGCCAACAGCATAGAGCAGACTGGTCAGATGACATTTAAAAAACATTAAAGGTTAACGTGTGTTCTAAATAGCAGGTGAAAATTATTATTTGGGAGTGTGTGTGTATGCATGTGGATGCTTAATGTAATAGTCAAGTCACCTCTTAGTCATAAAGTATCCCCCTGTAATAAACCAACCCAGACACAGAGAGGAGTGGAGAAGAGAGGAAAGGAGAAGAGAGCAAAGGAGAGGATGGGAGAGAAGAAAAGGCCAAATATCCCAGTGATAAACTAATGCATGGCAACGCATGTGATTTTGATTCTTGTTTCCTGGTTTAGAAGTTCTTCCCAGTAAGTATGTTCTCAGGAGGAGTGGGGTCATAGCTTATCCTGGGGGAAGGTTACACCAGTTGTGTCCAAGTGTAATCAGTATGAATGGGATCTGAACCAATGAACTCTCGACTGGCTGGCTGCTTTGATGTTGACCCCACGCAGCCGACCATCATCAAATGTCCTGCACACGGACACACCTATCCTATCCAGGTGTGGTGTGGTGTTGTGTGAACCGGTGTGTGTGTGTGTGTCTTTAAAAACATCCAAACCTTGTTTTGTCCCGTTCTACTCCTCTGCTTCTTGTTCTTTGTTTACATCCTCCATCTCCTCTTCTTCCTCTCCTCATCCTACCCTTCTTCCTTCCACCTCTTCCTCTCTGTTCTGTCATCCATCTCTTTGACCTAACCTCTGACCTAGTCATGTGACCTCTTCCCTGTTGATCGCTCTCCGCTCGCCCAGCTGTGAAACAAGCCTCTAGTCTACTAGACACACACACTCACACACACACACACTCACCCACCCACCCACCCACCCACCCCCACACACACAC
Organism: Osmerus eperlanus; assembly: GCF_963692335.1. Classification (NCBI taxonomy): domain Eukaryota; kingdom Metazoa; phylum Chordata; class Actinopteri; order Osmeriformes; family Osmeridae; genus Osmerus; species Osmerus eperlanus. The sequence continues at coordinate 13,221,734 of NC_085026.1, read as the reverse complement.
ACACAGACACACACACACATACACACACAGCTGCCAATGTAAGTGCAGTGGTTGTGGGCCTTACCCTCAGCTCTCCCTGTTTTACCAGAATCCTTGCTCCCTCTGCAGAGAACGTTCTGGAACTGCATCCCAAAAAACCTTTGGTAATCTTTAAATACACTTCTATAACTCAGTGTACGTCTGTCCTAGATTAACCTTGAGAGGACCTTTCACATCAACCTGCAGTGTCACAAGAGGCTAAACAAACTTCCTTGCTGCTCCCAAAGTTTCTTCAATCTTTTCTCTCTGCTTTTTCCTGGGAGTTTTCCCTTGTCTTCCTTGAGGGCTTAAGTTGGCTATAGGTGCCGATCTATGGGCATTGGTGAAGCTCTCTGTAACATTGAGTTATCCAAATAAAATTGTATTCACGGTTATACCTTCAGACCCGATCTAGGCTTTCAGAGACAAGGACATGACTGGGTGAGAAGCTGGAGAGGAAACAACCTCTGCAGAAGCATCTCAGTCCAAGATGTTTTATTGACATGACTCAATGGCATATTAATGATGGAAAAAAGCACAAATAAAAAGTAAATAAAAATGTATACCCAGGTTCACCAGACCTCGACAGATCACACAATGTATACGGACTCATGTATTTTACTCTGAAGAAATGTACCTTAAATTGATATCCCTGATAATGATTCGTCTCATCTGAGTGATTTCATTAGACTCAGGGAAACATTGTAAATATGTGTTCTTAACTGTTGGTCATATCAGTCATGTTTCAACACAGGAAAAGTGATGAGGGTCTCTAGAATAGGGAACCTGGGTGTTACGACACACTGCTCCTAGAACGGTCAGCGGGCTAAGGTTCTCAACGGTTCTTCACTTGTGTTCAAGGAAAGCGACCATGTTTTCAGATGTTCCTCTTATTGCACATCTTACTAAAGTTTGGTTTGAGTTATAAAGTTAGTTTTTCCTTCAAATAAAACCATTCCTACATGAGACTAACTTGAAATCATATAATCTAACACTTTGTCTGTGCTTTAAAAATGGCGTTGTCATGATATTCTGATATTCTGAACATAAAACCCTAACCTTTGTCTATTTGTATTGTTTTTGATGACATTTGAATGGAAAAAAAAACGGTGATGTAGTTTTTTGGTTTGCCGTGTTAATTTCATCAAACATGAACACATGTAAAGACACAAAGATAAACATACCAACATAACAGAACCATTTTTTCAGTACATGTTTGAAGCACACACATGTTACAGTGATTACTGTGTGATCTCTGTCTTTCCCTGTGTCTGAGCTCACAGGGCCCCCGAGCAGAACACAGGGCCTCATTCGTCCCCTCCCGTCCCTCTCTCTTTCTCTTTTTCTCTCCCTCTATCTCTCGCTTGCTCCCCCCTGCTAGGATCCCCACAGCTGCGCGGACCAGGTGCGTTCCGCCCCGACACACACACACGCGCTCGCACACACACACACGTACACACACAGTCACTCACACACACACACCCACACACACACACTTCCACCCGCCAACGGACACAGCAGGAAATGCCTAATACCAGTTTTAGAATGATGCCACTGTGCCAGCATGACAGGGAGGATGCAGGGGCCGCCACTCTCCTGAGAGAGAGAGGGAGGGAGAGAGGGAGAGACAGAGAGAGGGGAGGGTTGAGGGAGAGAGAGAAGGAGACAGGCTGAGAACGTCTGTGAGTGACAGGGACACGGACAGGGACAGAGACACAGACAGAGAAAGACACAGGGACAGAGAGGAAGACAGACAGAGACACAGTCACAAAGAGAGAGAGAGAGATGGACGATAACCACAGAGAAACAAGCAGTGACCATGACCTGGCCTGAATCCCAGGTGGCCTTAGATAGCACCAAGTCAGCCATCCATCCCTCTGCCTCTCTCTCATCCTCTCTCCCTCCAACCTTCCAGCCCTCCCACCTCTATCCCTTCATCCCTACCCACTTTCACCTGTCTGTCAACGCCTAACATTGCCCGTCTGTTACCACTCTCTAAGTGTGTGTCTGTGTGCTTGCCTCTGTGTGTGGGTGGGAGCACATGTGTTTAAAAAAAAAATAAGTACCATAGTTATTTTGGTCTGCGGCTCACCACAACTCACACTCTCCCTCTGTTCTCTCACGGCCCCTGGAGAGACGCAGAGACACAGTTAGAAACACACGTGTTTTATTAGGCTCAATACAACTTACATCTTTAGTATATCAACCATCTCATGAGTGCAGACGGAGGACTGAGACCACATACTGGCAGACAGCGCGAGACTGTTTTCTGGATGGTCAGGCTGGACCTTTGAGGCCTGCATGTGCACGTGTGTGTGTCTGTGTGCACGTGAGAAACAGTCGCGCCACCTGAATGGAAAGCGAGATGGGCCACAGTTAGACAAGAGAGCGAACGGGATGTGACACGTCATTAGCAGACTAGTCGTTGATGGCGTACGCATGCATGCGTGTGTATGTGTGTGCTTTACGTGTGTGTAGTTTCATTGTAATGGAAACTCGTTGCATGTGACCACAACAAACACATCAGGGTGCCCTGAGCGTTATCAAGCCACAGCTTCCAGCTCTCACTGCACAACACCACAGAGCAGCAGCAAGAATAGAGGTGTTGATGGTACTACTTCTGTTGAGTGTGTGTGTGTGTGTCTTGTGTGCGTAAACACTTGTATATATATGTATGTGTGTGTCCTGTGTGTCCTGTGTGCAGTCACACATTCACCTCAACTTTTTCCAGCTCGCTAGACCAGTTTCCAGTAGCGGATGAGTTTTGAGGCCACTTCTGTGAAAAGACACAAAGGGCCTCCACCGGTCCTGGCTGACTACAGGTTACTGCGTCAGCTGCTCTGTCACTATCAAATAAATAAGGGATGAGAGTACAAAGGAAATACAGACACGTGGGCATGCAGGCACACACACACACACACACGCACGCACACACACACACGCACACACACTCACACACACACACGCACACACACACACACTCACACACACACTCACACACACACACACGCACTCACACACACTCACACACACACTCACACACACACACACGCACTCACACACACTCACACACACACACACACTCACACACACACACTCACACTCACACTCACACACACACACACACACTCACACACACACACACACTCACACACACTCACACACACACACGCACTCACACACACTCACACACACACACACACACTCACACACACACACACACTCACACACACACACACGCACTCACACACTCCAACAGGAAGAGAGTGGGTGTTAGGGAGCAGCTGCATGGAGAAGCGTCAAACATGGTTTCCTCTTGATGCAGCCGGCTCTATCTCTCCTCTTCTATCTCTTTCTCTCCTTTCTACGTCTGTCTCCCTCTTTTCCTGCCCTCTCTCTCTTTCTGTCGGCTGCTCTCAAGCTTTTTCTCTGACAGGGACAAACACACACACCGGCGTGACATCCTCTCTATCTTCAGCTCTATCAGTCAGCTAAACCCGACCCTGCGATTCCAACTGAACCATCAGATTTAAATCTGCAGACTTAGCAGACCTGTGTGTCACAGACATACAGAAAAACTAGGCTGACGAACACACACACACACACAGAAGTGCAGAGACAGCGTGTGAACTCTCTGTCTTCTGAAGGGTGACATGTACAGCAAAGTACTCTGGAAGACAAGGTGTTGAAATGTGTGTATTGTAATTCATTTAGCAATCAGAGAATATCTGTTAGGTTTGTTCACTGTTTGCACGTAGGTTTTGTCCTAATTAAATATTAGAATTACAAGAGAGAGACGGGACCACATGGACAGAAGTATCATTTGACATCAAAGATTTCTCATATTGTACTGATCAAAATGAAATCCTTGGCCTCAGAATCACTTCCTGTTAAAAAAGGACATACTGGTCAGCAGGAAAATGGGCTGTTGAATGTAGGAGGATATTGAGGCATACACATACAGCGTGTGCGCGTGCACACACACACACACACACACAGGGCAGGAACCAGGCTGTGGAGGATCTCAGACAGGGCCTATTGTCCACAGATGGCTCTTTAATGACTGCACAGCTGGGCACAAAGACCACACCGCCACTACGCCTCTGCACCGGACTGTTCACTCACTCACTCACACTCACACTCACTCACACACACACACACACACACACACACACACACACACACACACACACACACACACACACACACACACACACACACACTCACACTCACACACATGCACGCACACACTCCAAAAGGCTTTGACATACACTCACAAACACACAGCCTATATGTACTAAGAAGCACACATATACACACACATTCCATAGGCCTTGACAAAAAGTCACACACACACAGCCTACATTTCCTAAGAAAGACACACACATATGCACACAGTGACACTGATGCACGCTCACAAACACACACACACATGAGCATGGAGACAGACTTTAATGTACCTGGAAAGAGAAAGACAGATATACATCACCATTTGGAAATTCATACCTAACTTGTGATCTATTTCTTCGTCTTGAAAATGTTTCCAAACCATACTAGTCTAACCCACATCAAATCTTAACCAGGGATGCCAGATATAAACCCCCTTAGAAAAGCTTTGTTTAGGATTCCCCCATGGTAACGTTGGGGTGAATCTGGCAACCCAGGAGCCTGGAGGTGTATTAGTCATCGTAGGAAAGAGCTGAAACACAAGCAGAGAGGTACATGTTGTTTACCAGAGGTGAACACACACACACACTTCCCGCCCAACCGCTACCGCCGTCCTGCACAGCAGCCTAATGCAGAGAAGAGCACCCACGCAACTGTTAAAACACACACACACAGACAAACCCTGTGCACCCTAATACGGAGGAGAGCGCCCACGCATCCTGCTGTGTCGCACAGCCTGTGATGTACAGAACACCTCTGAACACCACGCTCCCCAGCCCAGCTCTCATCCTCACCACACACGAACCCTCACCTCAGCTGTTCTAGAACGTTCTATTGTTTTCATAAACAACTGACTCTCACACCTGCAGCTTTGGTTACATCATCAACACTTGTCTGGAGTTCTGGAATTCAAAAAAGAAAGTGACCGATGTTCAAAAATATGTCAACAACTTTTTCTTGGCTCTTAAAAAAATGAATATATGCCCATTTCAGCAAGCAGTAATGTGGGTCAGAGTGCCACGTGTAGATGTGAAAATGTGTGTGTAAATTAATGTGTGCCTGCCTGTTTTTATTTGCATGTGTATGCCTGGATCTATACGTGTGTGTGTGTGTGAGAATGTGTGGGTGTGAGTGTGCGTACGCAATCTAGATGCCAGATGTGTTTGCATCCCTCCCATCCCCAGGCACTGGGTCCTAATCGGGGCATCAGACCACAGCTCTAGGCCAGAGCACAGCGGGCCCTCTGTCCTGCCCAGAGAAGCGCAGCCTTGTCTGGGGAAGAGCATCTGCAGCCCGGGGCCAGGAGCACCGGCAGCCTGGGTCCCCCTCTCTGGACCAGCTGACCTCTGCACCCTGGGACGTACTTCAGAGAAAGACGACAGAAAAAGAGAGAAGATCATCCAGCTCCGATCCCTCGTCATCCCTCTTTTCGCCTCATCCGTTCTACGCCATCATCCACCCTTCATCCTCTCATCCTTCTCCTCCCTCTGACCACGGTCACGCCATACTTACACCTCTCCCCCTAATTCCCCGTCCACTTTCAACACGCATAGCACAGCCTCTACACCCTCCCTCTCCTCCTCCTCTTCCTCCCTCCCTCACCACCCACTCCTTCCCTCGATGCCACCCCCACCACAGTCCTCGGGGTGCAGTGTGACCCTGCACGTGTTGTGGCCCTGACAGTCTGGCTCGAGGCCCACTCCTCCCTGCCTCTCTGCCTCTGACAGCAGCCTGCACCTGGGAGCCTGTCACCCCGCACACCGCCCAGCCCAGACACCCCCCACACAGGAAACCCAGAAATAACTGCTGAGTGTCTTCATCAGAGAGAGAGAGAGAGAGAGAGAGAGAGAGAGAGAGAGAGAGAGAGAGAGAGAGAGAGATAGGGGATGGGAGAGAAAGAGATAGACAGAATGACACTTGCACCTGGACAGTTTCACACTGTCCAGTCTGGCCCTGCGACACTAGCATACTGAAACACATTACAGACTATCAGTAGATTTCTATTTATTTCAATTTCAGTTCCTGTTGTTTTCACATATCCAAAAGTCATCAAAAATCCAAAATGGCTGTTCACATTTGTACATTTGTCTGGTAATGTTTGTGAGTGCATCTGTTTGTGCATCTGTTGATTGTCTGACTGTAACTCCATTTTCAACTGGGAACGGTCTGGTTTCAGAAGGCTAGGCAGCCTATCACGGAAACTCTGTTTACAATGAGGCAGAAAATCACAGGATCTTCTGTAACATTAAACTCCCACATCAACACCAAGATAAGACTATTAAGGTATATCAAATGTTATCTCTCTCTCTGTTGTTTCAACTCTACTGCTACAGCACACAGTGAACCAAAACAGCTTGCTATCCCGACCAGGTCTCACAGCATGATACAATCAGGTGTTACACACACACACACACACACACGCACGCACACACACATACACACAGGGCTGCATGCAGACACATGCAAAAATATCTGCCCCAATACTAAAATAGGCCCTGAGAGCATGCACCTGCACCCCATAGTCCACACCTACACACAGGTGTCAGGAAGTGACACACACACCCAGACAAAGAGAGAGATAGAGAGAAAATGAGGGCGAAGTGAAATCAGACTACTGTGGTAGCCCAAAACTCTTTTTTCTTCTCTCTTCTTTTTTTTTTTTTTTTTGATTTCTCTGAGTTTAACCATGATTGTGTGTGTGGTTGAGGGAATGTGTGTATGTATGAGTGGGTTCACCATACTGTCTATCTGAGTGTTTGTGAATGTACTGTAAGCCAGGCTGAGAAACAGGTGTGCCTTCATCTAAGGGTAAATAATCACCGTGAGAGCATAAACAGAGTGAACATACCCCCATGCAGGCTCCTGTATGTTCATCTGCATGTTTAATCATCTGTGTGTTGTGAGTATATAGAGTGGAAGTACCTGAAACAAACTCTGAGTCATATCCTGTAAGTCTGTAACTAAACTACAGGTGACACAGGGACCTGCCCTTAGATGACTCACACACACACTCTCTCTATATATATATTTCTCTTTTTGTAAAATGAGTTACCAATGACTAATGAAACAGACAAATTAGAATTATTCATTCCAGTATCTGTGAAAAACGAATTAAAGAGATATGAAGATTTAGATACAATTTGACAGTGACTTCTGTATGTGTTGTGGGGCAGGTAGCTGCTTGTACCCGCTGGTACTTTCAATCATCCTTCATTCTATAGGCTGGATATCACATTTATGTGCAGTGACTGCTATGCGCACTAGGTGGAAAGGTTAAAGTGCAAGACAAACAAGCAAGAGCAAAACAAACAATCCTGGGAATCTGACATAATCAATCTCAATAATTGACTCTTCTGAAAAAAGATATCTGAGAAAAACTAAACTGTAGAAAGCTTGTAGAAATCAGTTCTTGCTCAGAGGCATGTGTGATCCCAGCTACATCATGAGAGGAATGGTCTTGCCACATCCTTGTTCAATGTAAGAAACAACTTTCGAAACTGCTAATATTTGGTACATGATGGATCAGAATACAAAATGGATCAGAAGTCAATTACAGAGATAACCTATATTGATTAGGAAACACAACATTGTTTTAAAACATATGTAGAATGTATTATCTGCTGTTGGAATGACATAAAATCTTCATTTTGAGTTATTCATGTTATTTGGGGCATACTGACATCTTCTGGCTATTTGACAACACTGCAGTCTGAAATGCAAAAGTGTCAATCAGAAGTCTGTAGACTAGATCTTCATCAAGAGTACGCCTAAAAACAAATACTTGAGTCGTTATTGCTCAAGTAAATATAAAAAAAATAATTATGGTTTGGTCATCATCAAAGTCAAGCCTGTTAAACTCCATTCTGTGCTCCCTTATGTTCCTCCTCTCCTCCTGCCCAGGTCACAGCTCGTCCTTGTCACCAGCCCCTGCTCCTATGGGGCAGGAGACCCCAGTGCCCTTGAGGCCACAGTACCCCTTGGGCACCTTCTTCAGGTACTGCTGGTGGTAGTCCTCTGCGTAGAAGAATTTCTGGTCCTGCAGGATCTCCGTGGTGATGGCCCCATGCCCCTTCTCACTCAACACCTAACACAAACAAACAGCCCGTGTTTGTTACATATTTACACATTTAACATTTGACTCATTTAGTAGATTCTTGTATCCATCCCGTCGGACAAATAGTACATGTAGAAAGTAAAGCAAAAGATCAATGTTCACAAGTGACAGTTTGAACAGTATTTCAGTGGGACAAGCAACAGTCTGTATCTACCAGCCACGTCGCAAAGTGACCACACCTCATCCGCTCCTCTTATAACACTGCCTCAGAGGAGCAGGCACAGAGGAGATCCAGTAAGACGGGTGTCACGTGACGGGGCCAGTCTATGACAGCTGGGATGTACTGCAACACTGGCTCTTGGTAGTGAAACTACAGGGGTATGACCATGACCTAAAGTCCCTTCCACTCACCTAGCAACAGGGAACAAAGGGACTAAGTTCCTGTGTGCTACATCACTGTGCTCACTGACTGAAAGTAAGTAGGTTGCCTAATGGGTCTTGTCTGATGTAGCTATTGTTGATACCTCGAGTTCATGAAAACAAGTATGGAAGAGGGATTTCTTTGGGGACTAGATCCATGTGAAGGAGGAAATGATGAAAGCACACAGGCAGTGTTTGTGTTTGGCGGTATGTTTGTGTCTGACGTCCATCTGTCAGGGGTGTGAGTACCTCTGAAGGACCGATCATGAAAGAGCATCAGTGTGTCGGTCTTTGAGGTGTCCTCAAGCACCGCTACAGAGAGGAGAGGCCTCAGGAGAGACACTTCAATCAGGCAGACAGCTCCCCTACTGGGAGGAGTGGGACTCGCCCCTCAACGCACAACTACAAGGCCTCAGCACTACACACAGCTCATCCTGAAGCCTTTAAAGATCAACACCCCAGAGGACAGCCCAGAGTAGAACCGAAAGGCATGCTTGTTTGTTATTTGCTGGATTTCTTCATGAAATCTCAGAGGAGAATATGGATACACAAGATGTACACCAAATAGATAAGAGCAATCTTAAGTCTTTACGAGTAATTTGTGCCATGTAGTCTGGACTGGTGCTTTGTCGAGGCTTAAACAACCAGTCCCTGATCCTGTGTAGTGCTGTGCTGCGTATTGTGAGGGAGAACAATAACCATGTGATGCAGTGCTCATCCTTGGCCACAGGGTGGCAGTGTAGTATTTGTAGTGCTGTCAAGGCTGAACTGATGCAGCGGATGTGGAGCATCAGAAACAGACCAGGGCAGCAATGGTCCTCCTCCCTCCATCACAGAAGTCCTTCCTCCATCAGCCCTTACTGGGCAATGCTGCAATTATCGACAACTAAGGAAACAGATAAGGCCATATTTGGAGAGCTCAACGGATAAAACTTTAAATTAAAAGGGAATAAATTGTTACCAGAGATTTATAGATCTAACTGGGCATACAGCCAATTGTGATATAGCAAATGCAAAGTTAGGTAGAAATATTTCATTGTGGATGGGTCTCCTAAACACCCAAAACAAACATATTCAATTGATCAAATCTAGGTGGACTTCCTCCTGGTCTGTGTCCATGGCCAATGAGCATCCTGTGCCCTCTGTGAGCAGTGTTGTGGTGATGGTGGTATCATGGCCTAATTAGCCAGTGGTTGGAGAGAGAGAAGGCTGGAGGGCAGCAGAGGGTGAAGGGAACACTGTGTCCGATTTGTTGTCTGGTACAGCGAGAGTATAGTCCACCACCAAGCTTACTGCAGTCACAACACGCCGGGCAGTCAGGCAAGCGGCTAGGCGGGCGGCCATTTTAAATCCATAAATCAGAATGCATGTTGTCTCGCTGACTGTGACCCTGTGTGGCTTCGCTCTGCTCTGCTCACTGCGGCTGAAGAGAGGGAAGGATGTAGTAAAGAAAGAGAAATAAAAAGTGATAGAGGAAGTTTCTGCTGGACAGAAAGAGGACAGAACAAAAGGAAAGAGAGACAGAGAAAGAGAGAGACTGCGTGTTTGTGATGGTCAGAAAGAGATGTGTGGAGAAAGAGAATGTAAGAGACAAAGAGATGGTTGTAGGGAGAAAAGAGAGCATCCTGGGTGAGATGCTACGGTTAGCGTTAGCCTCAGTAGTGGTAGGAAGGAAGGAGAGTGTCCCGGGGTGAGATGCTACGGTTAGCGTTAGCCTCAGTAGTGGTAGGAAGGAAGGAGAGTGTCCCGGGGTGAGATGCTACGGTTAGCGTTAGCCTCAGTAGGGGTAGGAAGGAAGGAGAGTGTCCCGGGGTGAGATGCTACGGTCAACGTTAGCCTCAGTAATGGTAGGAAGGAAGTAGAGGGTCTTGGGTGAGTCAGCTCTTTACGCCTGTCAGATAGAGTCCCCTGTCACACGTGCATGGCTCAACAACTCCCTTTTCCATTTCTCTCTTTCTCACCTCTCTCTCAGTTTCTTTCGCTCCACATATTTCCCAATCAGCTATTTCTCAATTTTCTTTCCTTTTAATCTCTCCCTCCCTCTCTCTTCCTCCATCGACCCCCTCTTTCTTGATCATCCCTTTCTTTATTCCCCCCCCCCTCTCCTGCTTGTGACTACGGCTCATTGCTCTCCCTCTCTGCAGCCAAGCGAGATAACCTCACCGTCGCCACAAACGCTCGACCCTGGATGCAAATATGACGTGACACACTGAGAGGACAAGAAGAAGAAAAAAAGACACATCCTCCACCGTGTCTCTCCATCCATCCTCTACGGACGGCCCCTATACCCGGGAGAAAGCCAGTGAGAGAAAGAGAGGGCGGGGGGTTAAGGCAGGGAGACAGATAGCGAAACAGAGGAAGACAGAGGAAGAGAAAGAGAGGGCGGGAGACCAGTGACACTGACTGACTCATTTGAAGGACATTAGAGAATCCCTCCACAGTCATTTATATAATAATCATCACCACCATCACCATCATCATTAGCATACAAAACACTACATCCCAGTCCTCTACGGCCGTCAGTGGAATATGTAAAGAAATACCACCGTTTAACATGAAACATAACAGAAACATAAAACATCTGTTACAGTAAGGGTAGTGAAGAAATCTAGGTTCCATAAAGAAATAAAGAATTGGTTCTGCGTAGAATCTACCAGAAATGTATGAGCATTGCCGACCTAAAGGAGGATGTGAAATAAAGATTTAAAGACGAGAGGAAAGAAAGAGAAGAGAAAAAGAGGGACGGAGGCAGCTCCGTGTCAGGCCAGAATTTAGAAGCTCAACACACCGAGAGTGAAAGAAAAAAGACAACAAAACGTAGCGAAACATGCCGTGAACTGCACAGTGTGTGTGTGTGTGTGTGTGCGTGTGTGTGTGTGTGCATCTGTGCACGCGGGAGGAAAAGAGTGTGGTGTGTCTCCACTCACTCATCCCTCTCAGAGCGGGTCAGGCAGCCATTTTAGGTTGTCTCTAATCGGCAGCGAGTGCTCCTACATTTTGTGCAGTGGCATCATCATCAACTGCAGAGATGGGACCAGCTCCAGTTAGGTCGTAGCTTTGCTGTACCCACTAATCTCATATGTAGGGCTAAGTCAACGCTCCGCAGCGGTAAATCCAAACACTGTATATTATTCGGAGGGTGCTTCAAACAAGATCAAATAGAGAAAAGATTTGGGAAGGATTTTCTGATGTGTTTCGCCGTGACTTTGTATGAAAAAAATAAACATAAAATGTTAAATACATATGACTACGTTCGGTGTTTCTGAGTTGTAGGTGGAGGCGATGGAGAGAAAGAAGCTACACGGAGTGAGGGAGAGAGGGAGGTAGGGACAGAGAGAGAGAGAGAGAGGGAGGTAGGGACAGAGAGAGAGAGAGGTAGGGACAGAGAGAGAGAGAGAGAGAGAGAGAGGGAGGTAGGGACAGAGAGAGAGAGAGGTAGGGACAGAGAGAGAGAGAGAGAGAGGTAGGGACAGAGAGAGAGAGAGAGAGAGAGAGGGAGGTAGGGACAGAGAGAGAGAGAGAGAGAGGTAGGGACAGAGAGAGAGAGAGAGAGGTAGGGACAGAGAGAGAGAGAGAGAGAGAGAGAGGGAGGTAGGGACAGAGAGAGAGAGAGAGAGAGGTAGGGACAGAGAGAGAGAGAGAGAGAGGGAGCTAGGGACAGAGAGAGAGAGAGAGAGAGAGGTAGGGACAGAGAGAGAGAGAGAGAGGTAGGGACAGAGAGAGAGAGAGAGAGAGAGAGAGGTAGGGACAGAGAGAGAGAGAGAGAGGGAGGTAGGGACAGAGAGAGAGAGAGAGAGGGGTAGGGACAGAGAGAGAGAGAGAGAGAGAGAGGTAGGGACAGAGAGAGAGAGAGAGAGAGAGAGAGAGAGAGAGAGAGAGAGAGGGAGGGAGGGAGGTAAGGAGATAGAGAGAGAGGGATGGAGGGAGAGAGAGGCGAGGGAGAGAGACAGGAAGACAGAGAGGGGGAGGTTAATTGTGTGCAATGGAGGCAGAATGAGAAAAAAGAGATGGAAGAAGTAGGTAAACGACATGTTAATACCATCCCCAGGAGAATGGAGAGATAGTCAGCCCTTTAAGAACCCCGGGGTTCACCCCAAGACTTTTAGCTCCCAATCACCCCCCTCTTCTTCCCCCTCTCCACCTCCTCGCAATCCTTCCTCCCCCTACGGCTCATTAAGTTGGGATGTCTTATCAGAGGGCACACTTGCTCCACCAAGGCCCTACACGCACACACAAACACACACTCTCTCTCTGGTCGGATTGATAAAAAACATTGTTCTACACGCACAGAACAACCCCACCTCCTCCATCACTCCCTCATTCTACCCTGTCCTAACCCACCCCCCACCAAGCTTTCTCCTCCTAATCAACCCTCTCCATCCCTCCATCCCTCCTCTCCTCCCTTCTTCCCCCAAGCTCGAGGGAGAAACTGCAGCGAAGAGTGATGCAGTGAGAGACAGAAAGAGGCTGAGAGAAAAAGTAAGAGAGAGAAAGAGAGAGAGAGAAAGTGGAGAGAAAAAAAGAGGGAGAGAGGAAAGAGAGAGGAGACAGATACGAGAAAAAGAAAAAAGGGAGAGGAGAGACAGAGGAGAGAAAAAAAGGAAGAGGAATAGAGCGCGCTGCGCTCCTCTGCTCCGCTGCCACAGCCGCTCTGCTACAGAAGCCTTTGATGTTCCACAAATTTCAAATTTCATTAAAGAGAACCCCCCTTCGCGTCTCCTCTTCCCCCTCCTCCTCGTCCTCCCCCTCTCCTCGTCCTCCCCCTCTCCTCGTCCTCCCTCTCTCCTCCCCTCCCTTCTCAGCTCTCGCGCTTAAACAAGCTTTTCTGTCTCGCTTATTTTTGCCCCACTGCTGAAGTTGAGAAACTGAAAGCCCTGCAGAAGACCGTCTTTGTATAGCTTAATTATTCATTGGGCTGTGTGTATGTGTGTGTGTGTGGCAAACTGGCAGGTTGGAGTACGTTAGAATCTGGGTCTTCAGATGCCCATCGAATCATCTGAATAGCCTCCACCCACTCTCTCTTTGCTACTGACAGGAAGCCAAACACATCCCTCTATGGACAAGCCAGGCCTTTGGAGGGCACGCATACACACACACACACACACGTACACACACACATGTACACACACTCAGACACATACACACACACACAGATGCATACGCGGTACTCATAATGAGGTGCAAAGTCATATATTATTACATCTCTAGCAATTCTTATGCAACAGACTCCACTCATTAGATATAAGACCTGGCAACACAAGCCTGCTCACACTCTCTTACACACTAACTTGCTCTTGAAGCCTCTCTAACCATCCACTGCTAGGTGCAACCACAAAGACAGCTTTACCGAGGATCCATTTTGGCTCAGTGTGTGTATTATCAGCCGCACTGTGGAGCCATACGTTCCAGTTGCCATCTGGGGAAACTAGTGCCAGGGGACAGGTTGACAGTTATGGTGTGTCAGCAGGACTGTTGTCCCTCCCGTCAGAGTTGAGTCAGATCAGTCAGTCCCTGACAGGGAGGTGACCGTGTGACAGCCGCTGGTGACGCAGCGGCATTATGACACTGAACCCCACAGGGACTGTGGCACGTGTGGGGGCAGAAGGTCCTTCCCCCGGGCCCCGGGGCTAGGTACTCTGTAGGGGGTCACGGCACGTGTGTGTATGGAGGGGGTTTAGGGGCGCAGGTCACCAAGGGGGCGGGGTCTGTGGCCGTTGACAACCCATCAGTCTTGGCCCTCTGGTCTGATTGCGTCCCCCCCCCCCCCCAACCTCCTTCCTAAACTCCTCTTCCTGGACCCAGCTGCCATCCCCCCTGACCTCTCACCCCTGCCCAAGGCCAAGTCTGGGGGCGGGGGGGGGGGATTGTCACGGCAACCTGACAGTCCCCTGTTCCATGACCCCAGGAGTCGTCAGTAACCATGGCAATCCCGTTTCCTATGAATCCCATTTAGGGAGGGATGAAAAGAAGGAGGAAGGGATGGAGGGATGGGTGGAGGAGTGAAGGGATGGAGGGATGGGTGGAGGAGTGAAGGGATGGACAGAGGGACACATGTGCGAGCAGGAGATGTGGAGATGGATTACTGACCCGCCTCGTCTCTGGGGATGGAGGGGATGCTGGGTGTCACTTATGGATGGATGAGGGGTGAGGGGTGAGGAGGGTGAGGGAGGTTAGGGGTGAGTGGCTTGGCTTGACTAGCTGATGTGCTAGGCTAGAGGTGAACACCACAGAAGCACACCTCTGGTATTGTCATTCAAATAGGAGAAACACGACTGACACCCCTGTGCATCTGTGTTTGTGTGCTTGTGTGATTAGGTATCAGTGCCTTCTGGTAGAACTCTGCAGTCCTCAGAGACGTGTGTGTGTGTGTGTGTGCGTGCGTGTGTAGTACGTGTGTATGGTATGTCTTTCTGTGTGGTGGTGTGTAATGTGTAGACGTGTGCTGTGTATGTGGTGTGTGTGTGTGTGTCTGCGAGTGGTGTGTCTATGTGAGGGGTGTGGATCGTGTGTGTGTGTGTGTGTGTGTGTGTGTGTGTGTGTGTGTGTGTGTACCTCTTGGTAGGTGTCTCTGGTGTTTAGAGCCAGTTCCTGCTGAGCGGGACTGGAGGTGTAGATGGCTGAACGGTACTGGGTCCCTCTGTCATTCTGCTGTCTCATTCCTGCATGCACACACACACACACACACACACACACACACACACACACACACACACACACACACACACACACACACAGACAGACAGACATGCACACACACACACACAGACAGACATGCACACACACACACAGAGACATAGACACAAACATGCAGAACTCGTCAGACATGAACACAAACGTACATATGGTGTAGACAAAATGCCATATTGTGGTACAGTATGTCAGCCATGTCTGTGTCATCTTGTACTTCACTCGTACGTGTGTTGATTTCCCATATTCATAACCATACTGTCATCATTTTCATCAGCTTTGCATCAGTCAGCCAGCCAGCCAGCGAGGAGGCTGTGTGTTTTGTGGTAAGCGGACACATGGCTCGGGTCTATTTTCTGCTTTTCAAATGTCATCCTGAGGTAAGCAGGAGCCCCTCCATGATTGTCTGTCCATTTTTCCTCTCATTCCTCCCTCTTTCGCTCTCATCACCCACCCCCTCAATGTCTCTCTCTCTTTCTTTCTTTCTTTCTTTCTTGCTTTCTTTCAATTTTAGATTTGTTTTTGTCCTTCTATTCAACCTTATATCACCTTCTCCCTCCTTCTATTCAATATATCTTTCTCATTCTTTTCTCTTTGTCCCTCCTTCCAAATATCTCATTCAACTCCCCAACCTTGCTCTCCATCTCCACCTCCTCAGTCATTACGGTACACTCTCTACCTCTTTCTCTTTTTGCCTTTACATCATTTCCCTCTTCCTTCCCTCTCTCGTTCTCTGTTCTCCTCCACATCCCTCCATTTCTGCAGTGCTGGATGCCAGCCATCTCCCCCAGCTCTCGTCTCTCTGACCAGGCTCATGGCTGCCCCTCCATCAAAGGGCACAATGCCGCTCTGCCATTGGCTGCCCGACGCTGCTCTGGCTCATCACTCTACCCCCGTGACCTTATTGTATGACCCTGAGGTCCTAACTGGCCTCTACGGCAACCGCTAGTGCCTCACCACCAGAGTAGGACGGAACACTGGAACATTCTAGAAGCGGTAAGACGTCACTGAATACAAAGAGAGAGAAGAGGCTTTGAAGCATATTGAAATAATGAAACTATAGAGAGGATTATTAGTCATCCAAAAGGGACTCAGTCTCTTTCAAATAGCAGGACATTCCTAACTTCTCAAAACAACCTGCAAGGGCCCCTAAAATAAGAAGAAACAAACACACTGAAAATTCACCTCTTTTTTCCCTCTCCTCTCTTCATTTTTAAGGACCCCTGTTTTTTCCCTCCATCCATCAAAGGGCTGAGAAATTATTAATGAGACCCTCCCCATTCCTCATGCATAATTCATGCTGCCTTGCCTCTGAAAGCAGAGGGGCTGATGGGGGGTGAGGGGAGGGAGGGAGGGTGGGAGGGGGCGAGGGGAGGGGCAGGGGTCTCAGAACCACGCCACCCTTTTGAGAAGGTTCTTGACCTACGCCCACAAAGCCCAAACCTAACAAGACCCCCCCACACCCCCTCACCCCTCCACACACCCCTCACCCCTCCACACACCCCCTCACCCCTCCACACCCCCTCACCTCCACACACCCCTCACCTCCACACACCCCTCACCTTCCCACACCCCTCACCTTCCCACACCCCTCACCTCCCCACTCACCACACCCCCTCACCCCTCCACACACCCCTCACCCCTCCACACACCCCTCACCTCCACACACCCCTCACCTCCCCACACCCCTCACCTCCACACACCCCTCACCTCCACACACCCCTCACCTCCCCACTCACCACACGCCCCTCACCTCCCCACACCTCCACACATCCCTCACCTCCCCACTCCCCACACCTCCCCACACCCCTCACCTCCCCACTCACCACACGCCCCTCACCTCCACACATCCCTCACCTCCCCACTCACCACACGCCCCTCACCTCCACACACCCACACATCCCTCACCTCCCCACACCTCCACACCCCCTCACCCCTCCAAACACCCCTCACCTCCACACCCCCTCACCTCCCCACACCCCTCACCTCCCCACTCACCACACACCCCTCACCTCCACACACCCCTCACCTCCCCACACCTCCACACATCCCTCACCTCCACACACCCCTCACCTCCCCACTCACCACACGCCCCTCACCTCCACACACCCCTCACCTCCCCACACCTCCACACATCCCTCACATCCACACATCCCTCACCTCCCCACACCTCCACACATCCCTCACCTCCACACACCCCTCACCTCCCCACACCTCCACACACCCCACACACCCCTCACATCCACACATCCCTCACCTCCACACACCCCTCACCTCCACACCCCCTCACCCCTTCACACACCCCTCACCTCCACACACCCCTCACCTCCACACACCCCTCACATCCACACACCCCTCACATCCACACATCCACACACCCCTAACCTCCCCACTTAATGTAAAAGTAGCTCTCTTTTGCCCAAAAATGAAAACCCTTTTAAAAGGCAGCAAGACAGGCAGGTTGTGGGTAGCAGAGAGGAAGTCGTCAGGGAGATGGATGGAGCTACTCTCCTTAACACACACACATACACACACACAAACTCACCAATAACACATCACTGCTGGGGCTACAATCCCCCTCTGAGATTTTGCAGCAACTCAGTTCTCTGCAAAGTCTCTTTCACGCATAGACAGACACACACACACACACACACCCTGACAGCCATAGCTTCATACTGCAGGCTTTCTTACAGCCTAAAAGCCACCTCTTTCTCCTGTCAACTCCCTCTCCTGTCTATTTTCTCTGCTTTTCTTTCTTTCCATTCCACCAATCATTTTGCCACTGATGGTGGATAGGACGCCTGTGTTGGGTGCATATTTTGTGTGTGTGCATGTGCAATAAGTATATAAGTGGGAGTGTGTGTGCATGTACTTACTTATGCGTATGAGTGTGTGTGCATGTGTGTGGGTGTGTGTGTGTGTGCACATGCGTGTGTGTAGGTGTGTGTGTGTGTGTTGGTGGGTGGGTGGGTGGGTGTGTGAGGAGGGAGTAAAGGGGGAGGCCCGGCATTATGCACAGATTTGTGTTTTTCAGTTGCCGGCAAAAAAGGGTCTGAAACGGTAAGAAGGTAATCAGATTAAAAGGGCTGCCGGCTGCTATGAAAAGACCGGGATGGCAAACGAGGGAGGGAGGGAGAAAGAGAGGGAGGAAGAGAGGGAGGGAGAGAGGGAGGGAGGGAGGAAGAGAGGGAGGGAGAGAGGGAGGGAGGAAGAGAGGGAGGGAGAGAGAGAGGGAAGGGTAGAAGAAGTGGGGGTTGAAATGATGATGCACCATTCATTTAGGAGAGCATGGCGACACATTCTCTGTGCCATGGCAACGATTATAGTACATCTCAAAACAGAGGAGGGGGAAAGCGGAGAAACAGGCACACTCTTCTGTACAGTAGGTGTTAGTGTGTTAACCTGCCCCCCTACCCCCTCCCCTTTCTGCTGAACCTACAGCCTGTCTGACCCTGGACAGCTAAGTCTCCTCTGGCATCTTCACAACCTGCCATCCTTCATCTCAAACACACACACACACACACACACACACACAAAGGCCTTTATCCTGTTAACTTCTGTAAGTGCTGAGATTAGCCTGTCATCTCCAGCTTCTATGTCACCACCGGCCCACAAGAGAATCCTCTCTGATGCTCCGGAGCTCTGAACCTCTATCACTTGAGCCTCTATCACCAGCCTCTCTCAGCAGCCTCTATCACCAGCCTCTCTCGGTAGCCTCTATAACCTGAGCCTCTATCACCAGCCTCTCAGCAGCCGTATCACTTGAGCCTCTATCACCAGCTCTCTCAACAGCCTCTATCACTTGAGTCTCTATCAACAGCCTCTCTCAACAGCCTCTATCACTTGAGCCTCTATCACCAGCCTCTCAACAGCCTCTATCACTTGAGCCTCTATCAACAGCCTCTCTCAACAGCCTCTATAACCTGAGCCTCTATCACCAGCCTCTCAGCAGCCGTATCACTTGAGCCTCTATCACCAGCTCTCTCAACAGCCTCTATCACTTGAGCCTCTATCAACAGCCTCTCTCAACAGCCTCTATCACTTGAGCCTCTATCACCAGCCTCTCAACAGCCTCTATCACTTGAGCCTCTATCAACAGCCTCTCTCAACAGCCTCTATCACTTGAGCCTCTATCACCAGCCTCTCAACAGCCTCTATCACTTGAGCCTCTATCACCAGCCTCTCAACAGCCACTATCACTTGAGCCTCTATCAACAGCTCTCTCAACAGCCTCTCTCAACAGCCTCTATCACTTGAGCCTCTATCAACAGCTCTCTCAACAGCCTCTCTCAACAGCCTCTCTCACCTGAACTTGTATCACCTGAGCTGCAGGACTGGACCAGGACAGTCAGGGTCCCTTCTGTTGTCTCTGCTGTGCATGGCAACCCCTGCCATTTACAGATAAAGGGTTTAAATATGTGTGTATGTGTGTGTGGCGAGAACTGCAGTGATTCCCTGTTGCTAGGATAGCACCAAGGGTGGTACTGTGGCCTGTGCACTAGAGCAGTTTGCGCTACTTCTATGTGTGTGTGTCCACTGCTGTGTGTGTGTGTGTGTGTGTGTGTGTGTGTGTGTGCAACTGCTGTGTTTGAGTATGTGTGAGCTACTCTTGTGTGCATGTCTCTGTGCTACTGCTAAGTGTGTGTGCTACTGCTGTGTGTGTGTGTTCTACTGCTATGTGCGTGCCAGCAGAGATCGCTGCTATTTTTGCCCTTCTTATGTAAGCTGCTGCTGACGTGAAGAAGTGTAGGAGCAGGGGTGGTAGAGAGAGCACCTCCCAGCACACACACACACACACACACAAGTTAAGGGTTTAGTAGCCTAGCCCTGCAGCTAAGCATAGTGAAGTGGTAGAGGGGTTTAGTTGTGGCAGCAGAGCAGTGTGTGGTGTGTGTGTGTGTGGTGTGTGTGTTAGGTTATGCTGTGATCATCATAGGAACAGACAGGAGAAGATGCTCTTCGGATTCCGTCACTGCATGTTTAGGGCTACCCTAAAACACTAACTGAGAGTGTGTGTGTGTGTTCTGAAAGAAAGTCTTATCGAGACGCCCCTTCTTCTGTTTTGGTTTTGTAATTTCCTTAACCTTTATCATCTCGACTTGTAAACAGTAGTTAGTGTCGTATGTCAGTCAGACTTGGATTGCTGTGTTGAGTCTTGAGGGGAGTTTTAATAGGCCCAGCCTCCAGCCTCCAGCCTAACACAGGACTGTGAGGCGTCCCACTCCACTGGGGCCACAGATATACCTCCAGACTCCAGACAACCACCCCTTCCCCTCCTCCAGCCAGATGACTAATTACAGACCAACCAAATGAGGCCCTGACCCCCCCCATCCCACCCGCTCTGAGCAAGGTATATGTGTGGTTGGGGGTGGACATGGGATGTGTGTGTGTGTGTGTGTGTTTGTGTGTGGCGAGACAGAGCGTCTGGTTGTGTCTGTCTCATTGTCTCTTCAGAAGGTAATTAGTATGCTCCTCACTGAGACTGGGAACCCTTACTAATCAGCACACCGGGCCTCTACCTGCCTACACACACTGCCTCTCCCCGTCTCTCCTGCAGAAAGGTAAAACACACACACTGAAATTACACCATGGACACAGAAAGCACACATTCGTAACTGCAATATTTTGCGTAAACACTCCTATCTTTCGCTGCTACTAAACCGCTGACACACACTTCAGACATTTATACACACACACACACACTCACTCACTAATAACACACACACACACACAACACAAACACACATTCACTCTTCCCTCAACCACCCACTCGCCACGCAATCTCCATAAATTAGACCTGTCAGTTGTGGAGCTGTAATGAAGTGACACAAGATAATGAGCGGGCCTTTTTCAGCCAACCAGAAGGAGGGGGTTGGGGGGCAG
Organism: Osmerus eperlanus; assembly: GCF_963692335.1. NCBI lineage: Eukaryota > Metazoa > Chordata > Actinopteri > Osmeriformes > Osmeridae > Osmerus > Osmerus eperlanus. The sequence goes on along the minus strand of NC_085026.1, from coordinate 13,200,505 downwards.
GGGTGAGGGGTCAAGGTCAACCCTCTTGGGGGTCTCTGCAGATACGAGGGGCTCCCCTAAAATGACGAATGTGGTGACATCGGGGACGCAACTCCCCAAAAGGGGGGTTGGGGTGTCTTTTCCAGCTGGAGGGAACATGTGCATGTGTGTATGTGCATGTGTGTATGTGGTGTGTGTGTGGTGTGTGTGTTTCTTCATATACATATATATGACAGGGTTATATATATATATATAAGTTTATGAAGTGCTCATGGATTGATAGGCTTGTATAAAAACAGTTGATGGAAGAAAGTACTTGATCAAATGGGTCAGATTCCATTCATACCACTTAAGATACACGGCCTTTCCAATGGCCTTTAGAGAAATAAGACAGCTTTGTCTGGCTGTGGCAAAGCTAGCTCACATATAGTAGGCAAAGCAGCAATCGTAAGTGGAAAAAGACAGAAACATTTAAATAATCCTTCTCAAGTGTACCATCATTTTACAGGCATTAATACAAACATGACAAGAGGCTGGCTCTTTAGTCAGCCCGGTGCTTGTATAAACAACGCATCTCTCGTCTGTTGTGATCAGCAGTCTTGATTTGGCTGTCAACACCTAGCGCGCTCCCATCGAAGGACGACAGCGTCGGCCATGTTGTGTGTGCACGCGTCGGCATGCCCTCCTGCCGTCTGCTCACTGACGCAGCATCAGCCGTATGTGACATAAATACTGCATGGCCTCAAAGAAGAGGAGGGAGGAGGTAGAGCGAAAAAAGGGAGGGAGGGAGGGAAGGAGGAACAAAGAGGGGGGGGAGGAAACCCAGGTTGTTGGGATGAAGGTGGAGAGGGAGATGATGGAGGAAGATAGGGAGAAGAAGGAGGGGGATGGGGAGGAGCGGGGAGGGACGGATGGAGAGAGAGAGTGACTAAGAGATAAAAGAGGAGCGCGTGTTCGCATGTGTGCGCGCGTGAGGGTGAGCGAGCGGCCTGGGGGAACGGGAGACTCGCAGCGCTGCTCCGCGGATGTGCTGACGGGATGGGGGGGGGGGGTGAGAGGATGAGAGGAGGGGGAGGGGGAATGAGAGGAGGAGGGGAGGGGTGGGGGGGTAAGGAAGGGGGAGATAAGATGCTCTTATCCTCCCGACAGCCTGAAAGCCCCAGGGTCCTCAGGGAACAGGGGGTTGGGTCCCACTTTAACGAGGAAGTAACGAACATCCCAACAGCCAAGGCTGGCATGTCGGTGCACCGCAAGCATGTGTGTGTGCATCCCATTGTGTGTATGTATCACATGTACGTGTTTGATGAGTGTCTGTCCACGTAAAGCATGTGTGTGTGCGTGCGATAATAAGACGTATGCTGTGTTAGCATAGCTTAACATAGCTGCGCAATTCTAGTGAGGCTTTTTGAGCGTTTATTGAAATGAGAGACTATCCTGGCAACTTCTTGTCTCACAGCTTTTGGACCAATTAAATGTTTTAGAAATAGCCTACTTTTGGTGAATTTTGTTCACAAAGATTGTTCTATCCTGAAAACATGCCCTTCATTTAGATGAAAAGTTTTCAGCTTCCTATGGCAATATGTAGGAGGAAAAACTCCAAGTGTGAATTTAAAACAGCAGTTTCTGTTGTTGACTGGTGCAGCTGCCACATTATGGCCTTGATCACTTGATCACCACACTGTGTGTAGTTGTATATATATGTGTGTGTGTGTGTGTGTATGTATTTACTGTACGAGTTGCAGTGTTAGAAAGACAGAACAAACTTGTAATTTGTGTACAGGGTTGTTCTTTCTGCAACCTAGCGGGGAAAACCAGCAGACAGTGTCTGTTTCTGAATATGGAAAGAGGGCACAAAGAAGAGGCTGCTGGGAGTTTCTGATTGGCTGTTAATGTTGCTATCCAAGACGTGATTGGAAGAGCAGACGCAGCTCGACATCACGTTGTTGGGACTGAAACCCTTTTGAACTGAGGCAAAGCAGAAAGGCAGAGTTCTCAACACATACACACACACACACTGAGATGAACCACGTGATTATACGTGTGTGTGCCTGGGTGTGTGCATGCGTGTGTGTGTGCATGCGTGTGTGTGTGTGCATTCATGTGTGAGTGAGCCCGAATCAGTGCAGCCAGTGATATCAGAGGGAATATTCCTTAATGTCTTCCCTTCTCTTCAAACACAACCTCCTAGGTGGACAGAATAAATTGCAGCTTAAGCACGCGCCGAGGAAGAGCCTGAGGCCCACGTCCACCTCTCTACGACACATTTGTCAAATGAGAGCGATTCTGCACGTGAACCCACACGGGGGACTGGGAGGGGGCTGGGGCGGGGGGCGAAAAGGGGGCGGTCAGAACGGAGTCACGTGAGCGAGTTGTCTTCTCTACACTCGGTGAGGGAACGATTTGGGAAAACATGGTTCACGGTACAAAATATTATAGGAGACACAGTTCCACTAGGAACCCCAAAAACTGTTCTCCAAAGGTTTTCAAGCTGATGTTCCCTACATGTTCCGTATAGGTAAGGGGTCTACTGTACCTACAGGGCATCCACAACACCCAGCATTTTAGAGCATGAGTCTACGCACAAAAACTCCCCAGTAATAACTGTCATTAACAATTCATGACAACAAGAGTGTCCATGGATCAGTCCCAACTGAGCGGAAACATAAATGCAAATGTATTGATCAGTGTATTGATCCGTAGCTGCCCCGGGTGTGGGTGACAGTGACAAGGAAAAGAGGAACTATGAGTCAGGCTACAAACGACAGTTTTCTCTCGAAAGGAAACCCTGAGGAAAAGCAGCTCTTTGCAGACAGAATGTTTGAGTGTTCAGCACCTTTCAGTCTGTAGGGTTTGGAGCCCAGCCAGTCTATACCTGGTTGCTGTAGGTGTGTAGGTGTGTAGGTGTGTAGGTGTGTTTTCATGACGATGGCCACAGAGTGCCATGAGCAGCTAACATCAGCGTTAACTGACGTGGTTAAAGGCAGGAGGTCGGTCCTCATCAATCTTTGATTCAGCTCTCCTTCCGTCTCGCTCTCTTTCTCTCCACCCTTTTTCTCTCGCTCTCTCCCCTTCCAAACCCCTCACTTCTGGGTGACTGAGCAGAGTGCCTCCTTCTCTCGGCCTCATGGTGAATTAATGCTCTTACATCACCCCTCCACTCCTCCCGAGAGCGGTAGAAACGGAGGTGGAGAGAACCAGGGAGAGGAGAGGAGAGGAGAAGAGGGAGGGGAGCTGGAGGAGAAAAACCAGGAGCAAAGCAAATGGTTATTCATGACTGTGGCCATTTTTTTTAAGTATTAATCTATCTCTCCTTCTTCCTAGGAGGATTAAAGGTAAGACTAAAGCACCAAGCCCCCAGGTGTAAAGACATGTTCCAACTCTAGAACTGCAAAAGGAGTCAGGTGGCTGAGCGGTTAGGGAATCGGGCTAGTAATCTGAAGGTTGCTAGTTCGATTCCCGGCCGTGTCAAATGACATTGTGTCCTTGGGCAAGGCACTTCACCCTACTTGCCTCGGGGGAATGTCCCTGTACTTACTGTAAGTCGCTCTGGATAAGAGTGTCTGCTAAATGACTAATGTACCTGGGTTTATACCTGTGTTTATTAAAAAAAGGAACATGCTCAGGTTCTAGAACTGCAATTAGTCTAGTTCACCAGAAAACAGAACAGTATGTTTGTGTACCTGTAGTAGTTTTCAGGCAGCTTGAATTTGAGCCCACACCCTGCTGGTCTACCTTATCATGGATGGTTGGATAGCAGACACATTAACACATTCTGGCATTGGCTAGGACTAACTCCCTTAGGATAGAACACATACACACATGGATAAAACACAGACACAGTCATCTGAGCATCTTCCTTCTGCTCTAATACACCTAGTGCCCCTTGGGAAGGGTCTTGTCTGGGGGCAACTGCGTGTGTGTCCCTGCACAAGTGTGTGCATGCTCGTGTGTGCTTGTGCGTGTGACCACGTGCGTGGACAGGTGTGTGTGTGTGTGTGTGTGTGTGTGTGTGTGTGAGAGAGAGAGGTGCTACCTTGAGTGGGGTCATGGCTCTCCCAGAACAGCTTGAGTAACTCCTTCAGATGGATGTGGCTGGAGTTGAAGACCACCCGGACCACCTCGGTGTGGCCAGTCAGACCTGCAGCAACACACACACAACACGCGTGCTGAGAACAGCAGCAAGCAACATCTTTCATCCCAACAAAGCATTGTACAGTACTATCAGTCACAGTGGGCTCAATCACTGGAATCTCCACGGACTGCAGTTTATTTAATCTGTGTACTGGGAACAGGTCGATATTTGGTTAGAAAAAACAAGTTTAACTTCCATCTCTCGCCCTCCCTCCCTCTCTGCTATGATCTCAACATGATCTATAGATGGGTGTGGATTTGTGAGATTAGTGCATGACTAGCTGGTATTTGGATATGAGCCCATACAGATTTGTAGAGAGCTGTGTGAATTTGTGCCGGGTTCCAGAGAAAAGGAGGGACAAGGAAAGAGAAGTAGCAAATGAAAAAGAGCAAGAGAGAAAAAAAGGCCTCAGAGATGTGTACGGCTTGAGGCAGCGTGGGAGCATAGCAACTGTTTCTATCAGGAAGTAGCCAAAAAGACAGGCACGGTTGGGGGCAGCCCTTGCCTGCCTGCAGCTGCCAGGACCCCCAAGCTTCAACATGCTGCCTGGAGGCTTCCTGAGAGAGGGGCCTGCTCAGGGTCAGCTGCTAACTGCACACACACACGCAGACAGACACGCGTGCAGAAAACAAGCCAGAAAGCAACGACACATAAACATGCACGTGCATGCACACAAGAAAAGGAATCAGAACAAGTAAACATGTACACAGACACACATACACGCACAGGACACAAGAACAAAGACACACATATACACATATATACACAGAGGACACACACACACACACAGGAGGTACCCAGTTACGATTAGAGCTGACATTCAGTCAGTCCTGATTCTACTAGACTTTCAGGACACATTTGACGACAACTGAACTCCTGGATGTCTTTCTAGATGTCTCTCTCTCCTGTGTAGCTATTTACTCGGAAACTTCAACTTACTTCATCTCTAATATCCCCCCTCCTTCTCTGGACTGTCTATATCTATTTCTGCATCTCTCTGTCTGTCCATGTCCCCTGTCCGTCTCTCTTTCTGTCGTTTCCTGACAGCTTCTCAGTCTCCAGAGTACCGTTCCGCTCTGTCACGAGCCACCAATGAAGCGACGCCTGCTCTTCTACAGACCCCTTTCTCCCTCTTTTCCACTCTCTGAGGTCCCCAGTTTGTTTCTGACAGTGAGAGAAGGAGAGAGAGAGAGAGAGAGAGAGAGAGAGAGAGAGAGAGAGAGAGAGAGAGAGAGAGAGAAAGAGAGAGATAGAGAGATAGAGAGAGAGAGAGAGAGAGAGAGAGAGAGAGAGAGAGAGAGAGAGAGAGAGAGAGAGAGAGAGAGAGAGAGAGAGAGAGAGAGAGAGAGAGAGAGAGAGAAAGAAAGAAAGAGAAAGTGGGATTGATAGAGAAAGAGAGTGCTTCTGTGTGTATGAGTGAAAGAGAGAGGGAGAAAATAAAAGTTAGAGAGAGGAAAGGAAAGAAAGAGAGAGAGAAGAAGAGAGATTGGCTCGGGGGTATTCCACTCAGAAGGTCTGCCAGCCAAGCCAGAAGTGGCCAGCCCTGGTTCTCCATCCCTTCGTTCTCCATCGCTCCGCGCTCCTGCCTGCATTCCAATGCCCCAAGCAGAGGAGACGTCTGAAGCTAGCAGCTAGTACTCCCAGAGTGACTCTGGGAATAGAGGGATTGAGGGATGGAGGGGTGACTCTAGAATGGGAGCCAGGGTCTTTAGAGGAGTTTAAAACTGGGCTTGGCTCCAGCTTTGGCTACTATCTTCATCACTAACAGGCGCCCGGCTCTCACTCCATATCCTGGAGACAATATGGAGTGAGACACAGAAAGAGAGGGAGAGAGAGGAGGATACGGACAGGAATCCCAGTAAGAGAAGAAGTGGAAGAGGGGTGGGTGACACTGGGTGTAGGGAAAAAAAGAACCGGGATGAGCCCATTTCAAATGTAAAGTCTTAGGAGCGTGAGAGCGAGAAAGAGACATACAGAATAAAGGAGATAAAGAGAGAGAGAGAGCGAGAGAGAGAGAGCAGGGAAGGGCTATGGTGGTGCTGAACAGCAGTGGAATCTCTGTAGTCAAAAATGCCGCAGTAAGAGAGAGAGGAAAATAGAGGATAGAGGGAGAGAGAGGGAGGAAGAGAAAGAGAGAGAGGGAGAGAGGGAGAGAAAGAGAGAGAAAGAGGGGGAAAGAGCCCAATCCCTACAAGTAGGTCACTGGGAGGAGGGGAGGGGGGCTGCAGCCGGAGAGAGGAGCATGCTGGGAAACTGACTGCAGATGAAGAGGAGGCTGCTGGGACGACCAAAGAGTTTTAGAATGCTTCCTCTCTTCTCCTTTCCCTCTCTCCTTCTCGCTCTCCTCCTGTCTCACACTCTTCAAGGCAAAAAGCTCTACCCATGACACACTCTTCATCCGCCTCGCCCTCGCAAGCATCTCAGTCTTGGACCTTCTTGAAGTGGGGTTAGCGTTATGGAATTGTGTTAGCGGTGCGGCTAGTGTAGGCCTTGCATTCAAGGTAAAACGGCACAGATACACAGGCTTAGTTTGCAGAACATTGTGTGCCTGACCAAAAGTTGAATGTTTAGGTTTCGAGTGTTGCGACATCCTAAGGAGGCAGTGGTGTAGAGTACCTGAGCAAACCTCCTCATAGTTGGGGTTGGGCGTGACCCCCCCGGCATAGCCCACCTGGGTGGAGAACACACCTGACTTCATCCAGAAACGCCTCTCAGCTCCCCAGAAACAACCCATACCTGGAACAGAGAGAAACACACACACGTGTTCACCAAGCAACCACACAGGATCTTATGAACTAACTAGGCCAGCAGTGTTCTGTGTTTCTGGTCTAAAACCACCTGGGGAATTGATGCTGAAGGACAGGCCAGATACAGCAGGTTGGAGGATGTGATGGAGGTGTGGGTGAAGACTTATGGATTTCGGGGGGGACAGGGACGGAGTCAGAGGTTGTGGAGAAGGTGGAGGTGGTGGTGGAGATGTTGGAGGTCTCACCAAAAAGGACAGTCTCCATGCCCTCAGGGAAGGGCTCCACGGTGGGGTTGCCATTGACTGCATGCTTCTCTAGTTGGGGTGAGAGAAGGAGGGACGGCAGAGAGGGCCGAACAAAACAGAGAAGGGGAGAGAGAGGATAGAAAGAGTGTGTGTGTGAGAGAGAGCGAGCGAGAGAGAGACAGAGAGAGAGAGAGAGAGAGAGGGAGAGAAAGATAGAGGTTAAACGATACCTGGAGCACCTCTCTGTGCTCTCTGTGTTTCCACCCCCCCCCCCCCCCCCCCCCCCAGCCATATGCCATACAGTGAACCCAAAGTCATTGTGCCGTTGTGAATCCTAATATCCTAATAACCATGGCCTGGAGAGGAGGACAGTAGAGGGCAGTGTTCAAGGAGGGGTCCTACCCATCTCATCCCTCGCTCCCTCCTCCTTTCTCCAGGTAAGTGACTGATACCATGCTAGATTAGCATGGCTTGGCCTATCCCAGCCCGGCCCGGCTCAGCCTGGCTCTGCACTGGTTGGCTGCTAAGCAGGATCAACATGGTTGGGTCTACACTGGAAGACGCTTACAAGATTAAATGGTTTTGACCCCCATTTCTAACTCTCTAATGCATCCACATAAAAACACATGCACACCCTTCCAACCAACTCAATCCAAAAGAAAGACAGAAAGAAAGACAGACAGACAGAAAGAAGCTGGTTTGAAGGATCCAGGGCTGAAGGCAAAGCCTAATAAAGGGAGTCTGTAAGGGCTGCTTGGTGGCGTTGGTGTGGCAATGCCAACTGTGCCGTGTGGAATTAGAACGCTAAAATGGAAAGACAAGCCCACACACAGATGTGAGGGCAGGATTAAGGGCTAAGAAGACTGAGGTGACTTAGTGTGTAAATCTCCACTCAGCAAGGCTGGTTTGGACTGCACAGACTAATGTTAGTCAATGGATAAATGGGCCGCATGAGTGAAGGGGCCTACACCCCCACAGGGGGCCTACAGACCATGCACATGCGCACACGTACACAATGTCGCAACTCACCTAATCTGGTCAGTGTGAGTTAGATGCGATGTGACCCTGTCCTGAATAACGTCAGGGTCCAATGGACTCACGTCCTACTGTAGCCCTATCAGTACTAACTGTTGTGTAGGTAAGACCTTTATGAAAAATTTGCTCAAAGTAAAAAAAAAAGCGTCCATCTTGACGTGTAGCATTGCAGGGAGCCATGTTCGGCGTAACTCTAACCCTGAAGGAGGGATGAAAAAGAGAAGGAAGGATGGACAGAGGGAGGGGAAGAGTGGGAGGTAAAGGATGTGTGGACGCTGCCAAAGTGATGAAACCAGAAAATAGGCGGTGAGGATCAACAGATGACTGTAGCAGAGGGACGGAGAGATTCTCTTGGCGTTGGGCGCGGCGTGCCTCCGGGCAGCAGATGAACACATGAGCGCTGGGTCGGTCCAAAACAGAAGAAAAAAAACAAACACAGGGGGAGAAAAAAATTATAAGAGGAGAGAGAATGGAGCCAAGAACACGCCAACACAGAGAGGTGTCCAGAGAGAGCCACTCCATGCCAGAATCTACCTTGCTCTCCTTCCATCTCCTCATCCCCTTCTCATTTTGAGCTCACTCTTATCCTGCCATCTTGCAACCCCCCTTCCACCATTCTCACAACACACACACACTTCTCCAATGGAGTCCTGGCAGAAGTCCAGACGGTGCCAGGCTACTTCCTTTCACTGCGCCCGCCCCCCCACCCCCCATTTCCCCCACCCACCCCACCCATCCCACACAGCACCCAGACTCCTCTGGCAGAAACACAGCCCACCTCTCTACCAGCACAGAGGATAAAGAACTAGCTGAATACGCCAGCTAAGGACACAGACAGGAGGGAAAACGAAAAAACACATGCAGGGAGGGCCGAATGAGCGTACAAAAGAGGCGGCATAATACCGCAGGAGAAGAATACGTGTGAAAAGGATTTTTTCTACTTGGATAAAACATGGCCGGTTGTTTTCTCTCTTTCGTTGTTTGGTTATTGAGGGGACGGAAGAACCGTGTTTGCCGGGGCAAAACTGTCAGGACTAAAGCGGAATTCAAACATTGTTTGTTGCCCTTACAACCTGTGGTGGACTGGTCGCTATGCCCATGCCAGCACCTACAACCAGTGGCGACTGCATTCCACCAAACCCGCAGTCACCGCCTGTCTTTTGTCCACCAACCACCAGGTCCAGTTGTGCTTCGGACCGGCGTATTCTTTTGTTCCCTCTCAGGGCGGCTTGCCACTGCTTTCCTTCATCTCGTGCCCATAAAGCGGAGTTCTCCTGCCCTCTGAGAGACGGCAGGAGAGGGTTCAGGGATGCCAGGGACGCCAGGGCTGGAGACGAGAGGTCGTATTCCCCAGCGCTGATCACTTTGTCCCCAAGTGACATTGTGATAGTCACTCTTCTTCTTTCCCACCCCCCTCTCTCTCTCTCTGTCCCCACAGGCTGGCACACTATCCGGCACGAGGAGAAGAAGGAAGCTGTGGCTTTAAACTGTTGCCAACTCCACTACAACACAGCTATGGGAGGATGGGAGTGAGGGTGAGGGTGGGGTGAGATGAAACCTGTTCTATTTAAACATGGAAGACAGAGGATGGTCCAATAATCTCTTCTGAATCACCCAACTGAAATATAAGAGTCTCCATGTGGCTTACACAGCTCACCACAAATATATATAGTCAGCGAGAGAGAAGGAAGGTGACCACAGTCAGGGTCAATGCAAGCCCTTCCAGGCCTGTCCCTGCATTGTCTCACAGACACAGCCAGAAGACCAGGAACTCTAGGTAGAACATTCATATATACTCCCCTCATACAAATGGGTTTCCAGGCAACCAGATCCAGTTGCTATGGCGAGGACTACCACCCTTAGCCTGGTACAAGATCCTGAGCTTCACATTCTGTACAACTCCTCTGATCTAGTAGAATACTGGCATCAGTAGAATACTGATTTCCCTAACACCACACTACCGGTGGCCGTAAAATAAAGCTGGTTTACCCAGAAGAATACTTCCTGTGTGGTGCCTTACTATACACAGGTATACAAAGTAGAATACTGGTATTCATAGTAGATAGTGGTATACTTAATACCACACTTCTAGGACAAGATGGGACAGGAGATTGTAGCCCATACAGTGATCTACTATTACACTCATCCACACTGTCATCTACAATATTTTTTGTTTACATTTCTGATTCAACACTGCCAACAAAATGGATGTGTTTAAGAAGTCGGCAGCCAGGACTAAGCTTCTCTCCCCCCCCCCCCCCCTCCCTCCCTTGTCTCCAAATTCCCCCCACCCCACCTCCCGTGGTGTGAGAGGGGAGGAACAGATTTCCGCCATGCTGCGTCTCCGGGCTGCTCCGACAGACGGCCCGGGACTTTACGACGGGGCGGAGCTTTCATGCGCATAATGCACATATGGACGCCTGGACGCTATGGTGTGAAACATGGAGGTCCCAGAATGCATTGAGGGGCTCAAGGCAGGGAGGTTGGCTGAGGTGATAAACTAGACTGGAGTCCACCTCCAAATGTAGCCTGCCTGCCCTGCTTACATATGTGACTGTCAGAAATAGCATCACCAGGATAGCCTATAGTTAAATGGATAGGTAGGCCTCTATCAGGAGTGCAGATTCTCATGCTTCTAAACTCACTGTCTCACGCTGAAATATAAGTCATCATTGAAAAGCATTGTGAGAGTATAATGCTAACATTTCAGTTCAAACCATAAAACACCATAAAACATAACTTCTGTTTAGCCTCATCCATTGGATTGTATCACAAGAGTACCGTATGTGTTAGTATCAGTGTGATTAAACATATGATGATCCATACGACAGACTTGAGATAAACAGAACAGGGTTCAAGTGATTTAAGAGTAAACGGGCTGTATGCCTTGGTTTAGTTTTGCTCAGGACCACCCCTTATTGGCCACGAAAAGAACCCGCCGCTTATGCAAATACGGTGAATAATGACAAATATGGGGGTGGAATTCATGTTCCCGCTTGTGGCAGGAGATTTTTTTTGTTGCCAGTGAAGAAGTGTATGATTTACCTGCCACGACCATTTTTTCCTCTCTTCCCTTAAGAGCCCGGTCTTTCGTGGGTAACTGTGTCTTATCTGCCATTTCTGCGACAGCGAGTAACACGGAGAAAAGAAAGCACCAGACGATTTGTTTATGTGCTTGAGAGAATAACAGCGAAAATGGCTGCCTATGAACACCCTTCATTCCTATTGAGCTGCGTCGTTCACGTTGCAAGGGAGGGAGGAGTGAGGTGACAGCGAGCGAATCGCCATGGATATGAATATTCATCGTGCGTGTGGGACGTCGTGCGCTGAATATTAAATAGTCAGGGGTTAATATGACTTTGGCACAAAAGCCTACAGTGCGGTGTGTGCGGGAAAGAAATTAAATTTAAATAAATATCCACATTAAGCACGCCGTTCAGCATGCAAATGTGCTTCTAACGCCATACTCCATCTCTCATTCCGTTTCAGGGAGGTGCTCCTGATAATACTGATGGTCTTAGAGGATAGTTTTTTGTGTGTGTGGTAATTTCAAATCAAGTAATTAATGTGTTTTGTGTATGAGGTTAATCTTGAGAATCATTTCTGCAATTTACTAAACAAAATGGCACAAATATTGACATGGGTGGAATGATTGCAAATGAGCAGCTGCTTAACATCTGCAAAATATAAACTAGGATATGGAAGGTTCTAATGGAGGCTTTTAGAAAAATTTGCCTTTAAATGTAGGGAACCTGAAGCATTGTTTGTGTCCATATTTGTGGCGATGTTCATTTTCTGTGAGGTTCTCTTGTAAGGTTTTTGCAGCAGGAAGTGAGGGTTGTGCGGATCGAGAGGGTGACCTGCTCAAAAGTGTTAAACCAAGCATTCCATAGTGGATCCACACCAACCCAAATGATGACCAAGAGGATGCCAATTGATCTCCACCTCTCTCACCTCTTCCTCTTATTCCACAACCCACTCTTCCACTACCCCTCTCTTCCGTCACTAACTAACTCTCTCTTTCTCTCTCTCTGTCTCTCTCTTTATCTCACTCACTCCCTCTGTCTCTTTGTCTGCCGTGGTGGAAATGAGGCTCAATCACCTGCGGAGGAGCTGAGGGGGGCTCGGGGGACTTTGCCATGCAAATGTGAGGTAATTACCAAGACAGTGGAAGCAGACGTGAAAGAGCAGAGGAATGGAGAGAAAGTACAGGAAGAGAGGGGGAAGATCGAGGTGGACGGGATAAGAGAGATGAAGAGGTCTGGGAAGTTCACAGGCCTGTTGATGCTGGATGATCAGGGAACTCAGAAGAGAGGAGTAGAGAGGGTTGTGGAGAAAAGGAAGGAGGGATGTGCTGTAGGAAGAGAAGCACAGACGTGTTCATTTCCTGTGTGTCTCCTCTTTGTCTCCTTCCATCATAAATGATCAGTCCAAGGAGGATTTTCGTGAACGTGTATGGGTCTGATAGTGAACAGTGTAACCAAGTCTCTGGTTAACGGTGAGAAACCAATCTATAGAGAATAAACTACCACACATACTACCACAGTATCTTGGTGGAGGGGTGGGCAGGCTGGCAGCTGTTAGGTGGTGAGGGAGTGAGACAAAGAGAGAGAAAGTGGGGGGGCTGCAGATGTGAGTGGGTACCAGAGAGATTATGAACTGACCTGGAATTAACAATCCCAGTTGTTTTACAATGGAACTCTAGATAAATTAATCCTCCCAATGTGAGTGTGGGCTTGTGTGCCAGTAGGCTGTGTTTGAGTGTGTGTGCTTGTATGTGGGGGCCATGTGGTTCTGTTTAGAGTAGGTTGCATAAAATCTCGGCCCATTTCAAAAACCAGGTTAACTAGATGAATGAAGTCATTAGGAGGTCCTCTGGCACCATTACCAGTGTTCTGTTTCAACTAAATGAACGAGAGTTATCATTTAGTAATGGAAGAACTGGAAACTGGAAACTCATATTCCTAATCTTACTAATTTAATGTGCTGACACTTTAGATTTACTTAGAACTTGACAAATTCAGTTAATTGAATTAGCAACAGAGAGCAAGAAAAATAAAGATAGAGAGACTTAGAACGTCTGGTTTCTAATTGTTAGCATTTAAATAGTTTTGGGTTGAATGCCTATGCATCCTCGGCCTGGTCTGGTTGTCGAAACAAATGCAGTAAGCCACAATAATGTCTGCTCGCTGGCAACACTCAGTTTGCAACTTGAATCTACACCCGCCTCTGATTAACAATTTAACAAATAAACTGTTTGGCGTTTTGGTGTAATTGTTGCTTTGCACGTCTCACTCTAGTCGCTAGGAATGTAATTAGAATGATAAATCACACCGCCTCGCCGTTTCTAAAGAGCCCTCGTCTCGCCAGGCAGGTGGGATTGTGGGAAGGCGCGAAACAAACAAAGGGACTGATTACGCCGTCGTGGCAATGGGTGGTAAAACCATCATAGTTCTGTCTGAGGAAAGATATCCCTAAGGTGTCTATAGGAAGTGATTGGCCCAAATGTCTTCATAAAGGGGCATGATTGGGCGGACTTATTCTATAAAGGGATGTGATTGGTGTTACTGTCTTTATGTGGACGTGATTGTCCAAATCTGACAAGACTCATTTAGATTCATATACTATATACACAAATCTGACATTTTTTTCTCTCTGCATTAGGTGACTTGCTTGCCAAACTCAATTAGCCTCAGATGACCTTCATATTCAAATTGACACTTGACAAACTCCATGGCTGTTGTGTGATGAAGTGAGAGAGAGAGGGAGACATAGAGAGAGAGAGAAAGAGAGAGAGAGAGGCATGGAGAGAGTGTGGTGCAGGATAGAGGGTTATGTGAATGATCCAATAGTCAAAGTATTGTATATTTAGGTGATGTGCCGGTCATGTGTGTCACTCCCATTCAGTCACTTACGCTAAAGCATTAACCACATGCAGTCACACCATACAATACAGGCCACTTATGGTGCAAGCCAAGTCAACTTAAGTCACTGTGACATTCCTCTCCTTATCTTTCTTTCTTTCTTTCTCTCTCTCTCTCTCTCTCTCTCTCTCTCTCTCTCTCTCTCTCTCTCTCTCTCTCTCATCTCTCTCTCTCTCTCTCTCTCTCTCTCTCTCTCTCTCTCTCTCTCTCTCTCTCTCTCTCTCTCTCTCCCTCATTCTCTCTCTCTCTCTCTCTCTCTCTCTCTCTCTCTCTCTCTCTCTCTGTCTCTCGCTCTATGTTAGTTGTCGTGGTGTCTGAGATAACTGCAGGCCCAAGTGCATCTACAAAGAGGAAGATGAAATCCAGTCCTACACCGTAACCCCACCCCCACCCCAGCTGCCCCTCCCTAACCCCAACCGGCCGGCTGCCCCACCCCAACCCTACCCGGCAACCCGCGCTAAGAGTGGCTGGGCTAAGCCACTCTTGCCCTACATACAGCAGGCAGGCAGATTACACCCTGCACATAATCCCACACACACAGGCATGTGCCACTGTCACCACCCGGCCATCCCTCCATTTCTCCATCCCTCTATCCAACTCCCTCCAGTACTCCACTCTTCTACCCCCACCCACCCATTGCATTTCATTCATTCATCAGTTTCCTCAATCTCTCCATCCTTTCACCCATCTAACCAACATATAGCCTGACCGGAGCCTGTGTTCATGTCCTTCCTCATTCATCTCTCTATTTCTTCCCTAGCAACACTCTCCATCGCCCTCCTCCCCCCCCCCCCTCCCTTGTTTTAACCCTCTCATGACCACCTGGTCCTGCTGCCTTCCTATAGACCAGCCACCTCACCTAAACCCTGAATGGAACACCAGACCTGGGATTAGGGTTAATCTGGACCTTGTGTCATCCCATATCCCTCCATTCCTCCCTTCCTTCTTTACACATCCCTCCTCCTCTTTGGAAAAGAGGCTTTGGATGAAATCCTTTTTGCAGAACTCCTCTGTCGGACTGTTGTTTCCACCAACTTTTCCTCTAAACTCGTTAAAGCCTTAACCAATCAAGAGCCCACAAACCTGAACCCATTCAAACTGCATTGTATAATATATTCCCCTCGCATTCTTCCTTGTCAGTATTCATTGCATATATGGAATGCTTCAATTTGAGCACAAGCAATGATCATTTGGCTTGACTGGATTTAGCACAAACTGAAATACCATGTAGTGTGATTGACACAGAACAGAGTGAGTGTATGCAAGTACAAGGGTTTGAGTGTGTGTGTGTGTGTGTCATGCCAGTGTGTAATAGAATGTTTCTAAATGTGTTGCCCTGTTCGTAAGAACTACACATATGGGAGTTGAATGAAGATTTAAAAATCCTCCCTCACAACCATTCCCAGTCGACTAACCCCCAGCACACCAACTCATCTATGCTGCTCTCTCGGTGCTGGCGCCCTGGGGAGAGACCGAAGCTGGCTAGGCCTGCCTGTGCAGGGGGGGACACACACAAAGATGTGAAGAACACAAAAAAACGCACAACCTTTTTATTTTTGTCTCAGCAAATGAATGGCAAATTCACCCTGCAGCGGAGCACTCCCTTTTGAGCTGAAAGCCAGGGAGAACCATTCTAGTTAGGAAGGAGAGAGAGAAGCAGAGCAAACAGAAATAAAAGATATAGGCCAATGTTTAAGTGTTCTTTTCTTTGGGGCATATAGAGACCCCCTACAGCATGCAACCCTTCTACTCCAGTTTAGAAATGATGCTGGAATTTGCACGAAGGTGGAGTTGATGTTATAGCGTCAGTGACTAAAGCACAGCACAAGGCTAATTATGACATACGGAGAAAAGATTTGGTTCATATCAAAGACGTTCCAGATTAAGCAGAAGTGTTTCGTTAGATGAGCCTCAAGGGACCACGATAACTCTTATTGGCTGTCTCTTGTTCATGAAGATAATATCAATTGATGTATAGCAACATGGTCTGTAATCACACACAGTCATGTGGAGTCAGTCCTGAGGTGCAAGCCCAACCAATGCCCTTGGACACCAGAGATGTTAACCCAGGGTTTGTTCCCTCATTATTGTAGAACGTATTAAACGTTGTCTATGGTGTGGAGGAGACATGATGAGAGAGGGAGTGCTGGGGAAGCTCCTCTGTAGAGGGAGCACGTGTAAGGGCTCCCATAACTATGCACAGCCAGGCAAAGGGGAAGAGGGAAGGTGCAGATAGGGAAAGAAAGAGAATACCAGACATAGAGAGAAATACAGAGAAAAACATACAAATTGTGGTAAATGGACAAAAGGGATCCATTCGTCCATTTGTCTTGTATTTATTTCAATCAATCAGGGTCAGAATTGTCCTAAGTGTAGTCTTTCACTGCCGGACACGAGGAACAGGATACGGTGGAGTGAGCCTATGTCTTAAAAAAAATCTTAATATACGGTCATAAAAATATGGTAGTGCGATGCCAACTGCTTCAATCCTATCTCAATAAGTGTGTCCCATTGACAAGGCTTGGCTTATTATTGAGAATTACAAGTCTTCTTTCTGCTCAACTAGGCTGCAAAATTGATTTACCTTCAACTCCCCCCCCCCCCCCGTCTATGACATTCACAATGACATATTGTTATTATTAGAAGCAGGGATATTATTAAATGTGTTAATCAGAAAGTACATCATCCATGAACCATGTATTTTAATTACAAGTCTAACAGCACAAGAGCAAATTATAAGCCATAAAAAATAACATATTGCCCCACATTTAAGATCAAGTTGTAACTGCAAAAATGTATAAAAGTGAAAGTCTACAGTATCGTATTAGGATTTCCTTGTGGAATAATTTCAAATAATCATGTAAATATAAATGTATATCCCACGCACACCTTATTATATTTGATGATGCCCTGCAGTGTAACTCTCCTTTTCAGACAATGATATCAGAGTATGAAAAATGCTGAAAAATAAGAAGTAGGTCACAGAGCGGTTTATTTGAGAAAAAAGAGAGAGGAGAGGAGGGAGATAGGAGAGGAGGAGAGGAAAGGATGGGGGTGGGGAATTGGGTCATTGCGTTCATGCAGAGGCAGCAGCAGCTAAGTTTGGGGAGCTCTGATGTGATGAACGCTGAGCTGTTGGACCATCACTGTGTACTGTATGTGTGTCTGTGCACAATGTACATATTACACATCAGCACACATGCACACACACAAATGCAGCTCCCCCTCAGTCGTCTCACTGCTCACGGTAATGAAATTGAAACGGATATTCCGGTCATTGGACCACATCAGTGGCTGACCTAGAGAGACCGGGGCATCGATCAGATCTCAATGAACTGCTGTCCACACAATACACACACACACATATACACACAGTGAAATTTGCTCAGTAAATACTCCTGACTTAAAGCACAAAGGAATAACTAGGTTTACATTTGAGTTATTTTGATACTTTACCTAACAACCCAACTATTTAAACTAGCACTATTCTTGTGTAAGACATGCTACCTTTAATCGGTGAAGGTGTCTGTGTATGGAACGATATCATATTATGTGTAATTATATATATTCACATGTATATATCTATGTGTGTGTGTATTGGGTATTTGTGTGTGTGCAAACAGACTTGACTGTGAGTAGGCGGTGCACACTGGTGTTGGTCCTCTAGCCGTCACACCGCCTCATGCTGCCCTCAGCCATTTTGCCGAGCTGCTCTGTGGTGTCAGCCAGAGACCACGGCTGCCATCCACCATCACCTTCCTTCATGTCCCTTCCTCTCTCACACACACACACACACACACACACACACACACACACACACACACACATGCCCATGCTACCTTTATATGCACATGGATAAAAAATGTACATCCAAATACACACAAACGAGCAAACATGCATGTGCACACACATGCATCAATGCACACGCACACACATCCTCGAATATGTCTTACAATACACGTCTATCTAACATCCTAGTTGAATACTGTGTATATTTTGGAGAATAACGCAAGGCCATGTCCTTTTTATTCTCCAGTTAGCCGCTGCAGCTAGCAGTGTGAGCTCATATAGGAGGGTTGCGGAGCCTGTCTGTTCCTGCGTTCAGTCTCAGACGTGTCGATAAAGATATATTGTATTTGTAATGCCTCAGGCTCAGAATCCTATGGTCCACAATCAGCTGCAATCAGTAGAACACACAATTACATCATTCAGAATGCCTATCAACGAAAATCTACAGTATGTGACTGTAAATGGATGGGGTCGTGCTGGAAAACTGATGTGAATTCCACACTATCTGTTTTCAAGTATGGATTTTGAGAAATTGTGTTTTGGTTTTTACATAAAGATTTTCTGGAAGGGAAGTATTGAAACCAATATTCAAACCACCAAATTTGTCCTTAATGTAGGATCATCCTTCTGACATACTTTTATAAAATTGCGGTTTTGTTTTGCATATGTTCACTGAAATATAATTTCTAAATAGTTAAAATTCTATATCAAATTTAAAATACTGAGAAATTACTATTCAAGAAAAATGTAATATCTTAAAGAACTAAACAATAAGAGGAGAATGGACAACATGAAGATTTTTTTTATTTTTTACTTCATGTTTTGATTGGCGCTCATATCCATCCACACAGCCACCAGTCAGAGAGAATATGCTTCAAGACCAGTCCTTCCCTGTGCTCCGTGATCTATCTATCTGTCTGTTCTGTTACAGAAGCATAGCAAGAATGAAATGAGAATGTGAGTAATGCCACATTAACACATGAGAGAAGATCCACGGCACTAGTCATTTCTAATGAGACCATAATCCTGCTTCAAATGCTGCCTATGTGCTAATCTCCCCATCAGATTACCAGGACATGAACCAACCAAGCCGGCCGGCCGGCCGGCCTGTGTGCATGCCTGTGTGTGTGTGCGTGCATGTGAGTGTGTCTCTGTGTGAGCCCTATCTAAAATGGAGGATGGGATAGCAGATGCAGCATCAATATAGAAATCCTAAATCTGTCCCCCGCCCCTCCCGTGCATGGACAGAAACATACACATGAATGCACACAGGATCTGTACAGGCACATGTACACACAGGCATGCGTTATTTCATACAAAAGGATACAGCTTTCCTACCATGAAATGATGTTGCCAGAACTGAAAGAATAAACATGTTTGGTTTCCCTTTTCAATAACCTGCAAGAGGGATGACAAAACCCCACTGTTTTACACACATCTAAAAGGCCGCATCGTCTTAGTCACACTATTCACAGATTCAAAACTCATCTACATTGTCCACGGTGTAAATACAAACATAGTATTTCCGTGTGTTTCCACTCTGACAGTAATTCATTATTACTCATGTGAGCAGAGCTCAACTTCTGTCCTTTAGGTCACAGATATGGCATGTCTGTGTTTTAGCTCTAAAATCCTAGCGCTGTCTTTTGCCTGCGAGGCCCCTCCAAATGTCTCTTTGATTTCACAAGATCATTCTCGATACAATGCTGGGGTGTATATGAGTGTGTGTGTGGGGATGTGTGGTGTGTGAGGGTGTGTGCATGCGTGCATGATAGTGTGTGCGCATGATATGCAGTGTGTGTGCTTGTGTGTCTCCTATAGCTGTAACCCCTGGTGACAGCCGAAGGGAACACAGTCAGGCTCTATATGACATTCAGCTTCTCAGAAAATAACATTGAATCAGATGGCCTGCGCTGAGACAGTTACTGTGCCTCCTGAAGGAAACTGCACCACAGATGACATTAACTTCTTCTGCATCCAAATGATATAATTATGTAGAACAAGACAGGGATTTTTCATGCAAATGACTAAGGTTCTGTGTTCAGCCATACCAGATTTGGCATGACAGACCCAACATCACCCCAACCACACATCATGGGCTACAACCAATCACTTAGATAAAGTAAGGTTATTAACTACTTAAAATATGATCTAATTATATTTTCCCCAAATTCCCTTAAATGAGTAAAGCTATTCATTTATTTTGTGCAAACCATCAACATGATTTTTTTTTGTGTTTTGCCATCAAATGTTTTATTTTATTACAGTGCTTTGCCTGTCCAACAAAAAATGAAAGCCGCTGTCTCTGTCTTCGCATAGAGTATGAAGCTTCATGCTTATAGAAGGCTATGGCTGTGGCTAACAGGTCTTAAATTATACATCCCTAAAATATATATGCTATACTCCTGATAAAAAAATATTTATATCGAAAAAATACAGCCCAATTCCGCCACATTTGTGCAGTCAAAAAGGGGTTAATATTTACAGAGGTTTTAACAAAATCTAAAAACGAAGGTTTAAGGATAGGAGCACAGATATCCGGATAAAGTGGAGGCTAAATTAAAGCGTTTGTGTGCTGTGGAGCGTGATATGGCAGCAGGCCGTTTCCCGAGATCCGCTGATTGCCGTGGATGATGGAGCAGGGAGGGGTCAGGGGTCAGGGGTCAGGTCCTGCATTGTGAAATGACCCTTCCACTGTGGGGCTCCGACATATTTACATACATTTATTAGAAACCTCCTCTTCGGCAACGTCGAATGATAGGCTTCCCCTGCAAGCGTGTGTGTGTGTGCGTGCAAGCATGCATGTTCGCGTATGTGTGTTCATGCATGGATGCATGGATGTGCGTGTGTGTGTGTGTGCAGGACAGAGAGGGTCTCCCCTCCCCCCACCCCTTTTGCCTGTGTAATCCCTGCCAGCTGGCCCTGCTAGCTAATCCCTCACACAGATCAGCTGGGCCTCACATCCAGGACGGGACAGGACAGGGACAGGGGCAGATAGGGGCGGGACGCAGTGTGTGAGTGTGTGTGTATGCATGTGTGTGTGTGTGTATGTGTGTGTGAGAGAGGTGGGGGTGGTGTCGACCAGAGAGCATAAATTGAAGCCCGTGCCTTAGTTTCGCGCAGTGTGTCTGTGTGTGAGCGTGTTGCCTGTTCCTTCGTCCTCCCTCTCCCTGGATCCTCACATATATATACCTCTCGGCTTATATATGTACATTTAAAAAAAAAAATCTTTTGAATTTGAGCAGATATTAATGGATTTTTTGGGGGGTGGGGGGATTTGGGTTGAAATCTGGTGATTTTTTGGGGTAACGACTGACACCTATCCAGCCGTCTCCCTGCTTTCCTCTCTCCCTTGTCCTCTCTGACTGCATGCGTGCGTGGTACCTGCCTGCCTCCCAAACCCTCAGCATCCCTCAGCACCCCGCTCCCCCCTCTGTCCCCTGCATCCCTGCTCTCCCCCCCAGAGGAACACCAGAGGAAGGACACGAAACAACAACAACTACAACAAGAAGACAGAGGATACAGGGGAAATACTCATCCGTTTGTTCTTCTTCTATAGGATCTTCTCTTACCTCAGCAGTATTCCTTCCTGTTCTAGTATTCTAGAAGCGATGGGAACCAATCACAGTGGTCCAGATTTAAAAGGAGAGGAATGTATATAACCTTTGAACGGATTATTTGGCATATTTATACAGGCGCTGATTTTATGCTTATTTTGTTTTGATATATGTATTTTGACTCATTTACCTACTCATTTGTTTACTTGTTGTTATTATGTATGTACGTCATTTCGCACGTGGACAGAGCCTTTAAATGGATCTGTTTCTCTGATTGTACATGGCTTTAAGACCTATAGATACGTGCTTGCGCAGAAACAGAGCAACGAGAGAGAGAGAAAGAGAGAGGGAGCAAGAGAGCGCAAGGGAGGGAGAGGATAGAGGGAAAGAGGGATGGAGAGGAAGAGATAGCGACACAGCTGTGATGGGAAAAAAAGCTGTGTCCTGGCTAAATGCTTAGAAACACTACAACATGGACGACACAGAAGAGGTCCCAGTGGAAGGAGACATAGCTGTGCATCTCTTTCAGAGATCATGTCCACCTTCTTTGTTTTGCTACGAGGGAGGAGGTCTGCAGGAATGATATAGCAAGCAGGTGCCAGTGCTGCTCTCTTTATGGTGCAACAAAGGTAGCTTTCTCACTCTCTCTCGCATTCGCTTTCTCTCTCTCTCTCTTTATGTTGCTGGTGCTTTTTTAGGATTGGGTTGTTGCATGTGTAAATATGATTGGCTGACCAATGTGAATGTTTACGTTACAGTGACTGGTATGTGTTGCTCTCTTGTCTTGTCCTGTGTGTTGCTGTAAAGGCTTGTGCACACACATGCACACGCTCACACAACACACATCACAGTGCAGACTGCAGACCAGGCAAAGTCAGTCGTTGTATCTTTGCATGTATGTTTTGCGTAAGGGTGTATGTCCATGTTTCCTTCTAGAACGCTTACGCATGTTTGCGTAGGATTAGCATGTAATGGGATTCAACTGGCGAAGGACCGAATAAGCCCGGAGGAAGAGGACAGGTGAGGAGAGAGGGATGACAAAGTCAAACCAGTGGACATGTGCGGATGGACAAAACAAAGGCCAGGTTTGGAGTTGATAGGCTAAAACAGGACTTATGTGGTGACCGCACTTCCATGAAGGGGCGCAATGCAGTCTGTAGCATTGAGAGGACAGAGAAGCAGAAAGGGAGGAACATGGAAAGAAGAAGGTGCAGAAAGCGGAAACAAGTGAAAGTGACGCTGAGAAAACAAGGTGACTGATAGAGACAGACAGAAAGATGAGAGGGAAGGGTTGGAACTTGGGTTTGAGCTCTTTGTGTTCACAGTGGACCTTGATTTAATTTCAATACAATTAAGGCACGCGGTGAATGCCAAGAGAGGAGCCACAGTCATCACTCACCTGAGAGACCGAAGAGATAGAAACTCTGAGACAGGGGCAAGGATCAAAAGTACCAAACACACAGAGAGAGAGAGAGACAGAGAGAGAGAGAGACAGAGAGAGAGAGACAGAGAAAGACAGAGAGAGACAGAGAAAGAGAGAGAGAGCGAGAGAGAGAGAGGGAAGCGGGAAAGGAGGGAGAAAGAGAGATTCTAGGAGATACCTTACCCAGAGATATATGTTCCAGTGAATCATAAGGCAACAACGTGGCCAAACAAACACTAGGACCAGGCCAGAGAGAACAGTAGTGGAAGGGCCAAACGGACAGTAGGCTAGCAGAGTGGTGGATTCTGGAGGGCCAAACGGACAGAGGGATGACACCAGGTGAAGCTGCATGGCCATGTGGGGAAAGGTTCACATCTACGCATGTTTACGCATGAGCGTGAACCTTCCCCTCTGATAGAGAGAGAGACAGAGAAAGAGACAGAGAGAGAACAATCCTTACATCAGAATGAGTTATATAAGGCATATATAACCTACTGCTCTGCTGTAATTTCTCCTGTAATTTCAGCATGGTTTTAAACTAAACATAGGCCTATCTATCTATAAAGGCTTAAATCAAGGCCTGCTATGTGCAAATGCATGCTTTAATTTATGAATATATATATGAAATGCAACACAATCCTGTCCCATTGTAGTGTAGGAGTGTATTGCATACTCTCTTTCCTTTCTCATTGCTATTTCCATGCAACACACATGACCTTGTTTACATCTTGCTTATTGTACTATTATTAATTGTTTATTATTTCAGTCTCTGTTTTTGTTTATTTGACATATCTTCAATAAAGCATCATGATCAAGAATGGCATTATAATGTATATGATTTCCAGTTAATCTTAGTTTGCATTAAATCTTCAAAAGGTTCAAAAACATTTTGTGTGACAGAAGCAAAAGATGGCATACCTTACCTATTTAAGAATAGTGGACAACATTCAAATACAATCCTATTTTAGGCTGAGTTATGCTATCTTCATATACTCAAACTAAGATAATAAGAATGTTTAAATTGAGGATCCCACAACAAACTCAAACGTTCCCTTCAAAGATTAATTGCTTATAATCAGACATGTGAAACTTGAAACAGAAACATATCCAACAAAAAGAGCCTTCGACCAAATAGGCAGGCAATGGCAGATGATTTTGATCATTATTAGGCTACAGCTGATACAAACGAATAATCCCTTGTGCCTTTCTTAAATTGACTAGCCTGGACCAACCCCTAAAGGGCAAAAGGCCACACTCGTCGAAATCAATCGCTCACCCCGGCACGCGCCATATGCTGATAGAGGTCAGCAACGTTTACAGCTCCATGTTTGACCCGCACTTCATTATGCATTTTCCAAAACCCATCGAAAGGACAAAAAGACCAACAGAAAACATGTCACTGCCTAGCGTGACCCCCGGAATGGTGCAGTCAACGAAAGACATGACAGAATTTAAGCGCATTAATCATTATGACAGTTGACTCAATTAGGGATATGAGACGTTGAAATTAATGCAAAGATATAGACTATATTTGAGTGTTAACCTTTAACAGGATATTTTGGCCTCAGACACAGATACAGATTTCGGTTTGGAGTGAAAATTCAGGGATGCTATCAATAAAGGAATCGGGCATAATCTACCGTCAGGCTATTCTGAAGACAGGCATGTTGAAAACGAGTTCCATGGTGGAAAGAAGGCCTTATATCTTTCTGAATCAAAGTTTAAATATATACTTTGGAGATGCGAGATACATAGCCTATTTAGTCTAATGGTAATCATTTTAATGTGCTTTTTAAAAACATCCTATTTTGATGTAGCCGAGGCCCAGGTTTGATTTCAGTACAAGAACAATTAAAATTAAAATAGAAAAAATACAATTAAGTGGATAAAGGTTTTGACTGATTTAAAATATGTAGGCCTACATATTGGAAACTGATGCAATAGGTCAGACCTGTCTAACATTCGCATAGCGTTGGCTACGGGCTATCCTAACGGCTAATTTGACCTAAATGCTATTTTATTTTAAACATCAAAGTCGGGATCCTTTTGAAAATAAACTGTGTGAAATGACCACGTAGAAAAAAAACTAATTTAGACATGGCGTAGCGTAGCAAATGGAAATTGACGACTGCTTTATGATAAGGGGCACATGTCTGTTAACGAAAAGGTCTGCGCGCCCCATCTGATTAAGCCTTAGAGCGTTATGATTTGTTAAACAAATATTATAGGCAAGGGCCAAACAGACAACACTCACCAAATGAGTTCTTGTCTTTTGGTATTTCAATATAATTTCCACAGTATAGGCAAAGGTGTAATCGAGGTCCAGTCTAATAGGATTGACTTGAAAACCATCTTACTAGGGTTAGGGTGATTTTTTCGCATAGCCTTGTAATTCAGTCGTCCTTTCCACCTATTATGAAAATTGAACAAGGATGCACAAATTCCAAAGAAAACCAATTCTCATAGCCTAAGCCATTTCTTATAAGCTATCATAATAATGTTAGAGCTAATTTGATCAAAACCTTGGAGGCCTCATTTTTCCACCAATGTTATGACATGCACACACAAAACATTTTCGACAGTGAAGAAAACTAGCTTTCAAGCTACCACACGTCAGAGAAGAGTATTTTTCACGTACGCCGCTTTTATGACCTCTCCTCAGCCACACTCCCTATGGTCCTATTTCATTTTTTTTTCGTCGTCTCATTGGTTCAATTTCCAGCCCTTTCACGGCTTCTCATTTGCATCCCACAAGGGGCTCAAGTCCCCAGAGTTGCAGATCAGGGTCACTGGAGAGACCCTCGGGCTGCCACTTTTACGCTCCCAGCAAAGCAAGACACGTGCCGTCCCCTTCCCTCGCTTCATCTCCCTCCTCCTTTTTATTGTTTCCCTCCCCCTCCTCATCACCAGAGTGCATTAATATCCTGAGCCCCCGATGATAAAGAAAGGTTCACTCAGTTCGTTCCCACTAAAGTAACCTACTAGAAAAATGAATAGGCCTATCAAGAGGACACGCATAGACATTCAAAGTTGTTAATAAAATGTATTCATTTGGCGGTAAACCGTTTCCGAAAAAGGTTTGCCAGAATAGTTGACATTCAGGCAACCTGCAATTTTAACAGCTGTAAACTAACAGATTTTTTCTTCTTCCAAGTGTGGTGCATGGGGGGGGGGGGGGGGGGGCTTCCAACATAGCTTTTAACCCTTGTGTTATCTTCGGGTCATTCTGACCCATCAGTCATTGTGACCCACCGTCGTATTGCGACAACTTTACCGCCTACAAAAACAAAGTGAAGCATTTTCTTTTAACCGTTGGGCTGTCTCAGACCCCCCACATTGCAAAGGTTAAAAGAGAATTATTTTTATTTGTTTTTGTATTGGGTAAAATTGGGTAAACACAACGATAGTTCGTTATGAACCTTTGGGTCATGTGACCCGAAGGCAGCACAAGGGTTAAACAAAATTTGCTAAAAAGAAACTATTTTCTGAAATCATTGATATTGAGCTCTGAACTCAACTAATCCTGAGACATATCTTCAGGTCTCCTCCTATGCTCAGAAAGATTACCCATCTTTACTGCCAGGCCAGATTATTGGAACCATCTCTCGTGTGCACAATGTGGACTCAAATAAATGATATTTTGTCGCCCCCTTGTGGCCGTATGGTTGTCCCCTCTTGTATCCGCCATTTTCTTAATATTAGTCTTCTAATAGATTCTCAATGAACATGCACATCCAGCGCATTCAGGATCCCAAACACGAGCTCTGAATTAATATTTGAACAAAACGAACAGTAACAGTTGCAACCATACAAACCAAGCTGCCATTACTAATTTCATAGATGTCGTATTCAAGTTTGCATTGATACCAGTCTCACATGCATATTTTGTAGATCACAGGGATATGACACTTTTGCTCCGCAAGGTGGCGATGGAATCTAGTGAGTTTACGGACGACGCTCGTTGGCAGACAACTAATATTTGATTAGCAACTCGATCCCTAAAGCTTTTTTCATATCCGACTGGTTGGCTCAATATTTAGCCTACGTCAACTTTAGACAGACCAAACTCGTTTCATAACTATTTGACAGCTTCAAATTAGATTCGAGATCACAAGGATCAGGATCACAAATATTTAAACAATGAACACAAAGCAGGAACGCAACGTACATATTTATGGTAGCGCTAAAACAATAGAAAACGTAGGCCTATGAGCCTGACGGACATGTTCACATTCCTAGTTATCAAGAATGAGGAAACCATCCCAAGCTCAGCTTAGTGGAGCGTCTTTATTCTGCCACAGAAATAAGCCAGTAGTTTTGGAATAGGACCATTATTTTTTCACCAACATTGACATTCCGCTATAGTGGAGGTGATGATGGTATGGTTCAGAAGCCTGTGTGGAGGGGCTGTGAGTGGGAGGCTGGGTAGGGGGGGGGACGGGGGGGACTGTGGTTAATGGTGCAAGGATTGGGCGTCTGTGAGAATTAAGTGGAGGGGGAGGGTTTACAAGGTAAAAAACATTCATTCAGATACCCTTAGAAATGTAACAGTGAGAGAAAGGGATGTGCACACAGCCATGGTGCCTGCTCTTAGTCTTACAGTAAAACAAGGGGAATGCACACAAGTTCTGCTGAGTATACCACATTTATTACTTTGAACTGATTAAGAGAAAGAGTGGGGGCATGGCCACTCGCATTTTGCGGTTTTAGGAAAGCGGAGGGAAGGAAGGAAAAACAACAAAAAATTAAACGAGGAAGAAAGAGAAAAGCAGCCCACAGCAACAATGAACTTGTCCAAGAGAGAAACAGTCAGTAAAATAAGTTCAGCAGACTGCAAACAGGGCCCAATTACACTATAAAATTATACAATGAATGACCAAGGCTTAACTTAACTTATTTTTTTGCTTTCGACTTCCTTCCCCCTCCAGTCTCCCTACCCCTGCCCCTCTTCTCTACATACTCTGCCCAACGCAAACAACTGAATACAGGGCCATCCTGAACATTAGCTTCAGTTCTCTCTTCATAACAAAAGATGGGAGTCATAAGAAACAAACTCTTGTGGAGGTGGTGACGAAAAAGACCCACAACGAACATCCGCTGCGCCCCGGCTGGATGACTGGATCTCCCATGGTGGGGTGGAGCTAGTTACAAAGAACAGACTGAGACAGACTGATCCCCATCTCCACAAAGGGGGAACTAGAAGTAGTAGTCGTTGTCATCAACACTAAAAAAACATCCACTACATTTCTTTGTGAAAATTACAGAGTTGCTCCTGGACTGTAAAAAAAAAAAGAAAAAAAAAAAAAGAAATAAAGAGGATAATCATAAAAAAGAAAAAATGGAAACAGAGCATACAAGGAGAAAGCATACGTAGTGGACTGGGGAGGAGCGGGGCGTCAAAAAAAGGATTCACCTAAGGATGCTATGCATTTAGTTGTAGTCCTATGAATAATGGTTTTCTTTTTCTTTTACTACAAGTTCGAAGTAAGTCTTTAAAGTCAAAAGAAATCAAGAAAGTCTTCATTTAGTTTCTCTTTTTTTTTGTCCTTGGTTAATTTCCTCCCGTAAGATATCTGAGATCTGGTTGTGACGGGCAGGAGAGGGAGGGGAGAGGGGGGGGGCATTGCAGTCTTTTGCCCACAGTACCAACTGTTACTTGACACGTCCTTGGCGCTCCTGAAGGATGAAAAGAAAGAGCAAAAGAAATAATGAGTTCAGTTAAGTGGAAATGTGTAATATTACGCAAATATTAGACACTTGTGGGTTCATACATTCACACAACAGGCTTTTAAGACAATTTTGAGAGTACAAGTACACTAGCAATTTAGCCTCCAAATAAAATAGACATTATGGACAGATGGAGATGGGTTTTTAAGGAGTTACCTGAAGTCGGTAATGACTCCTGTTGCTGGGGTTACTGGAGTAAGGATCGCTCCCCTGGACTTCCACCTGCACACACAAAACCACCAAGGTTGTTTGTTTTTAAAGGGGAAAATGGGCACTTAAAACAGCAGAAATTTATAATTCTACATTCTGCCTTCTATTATTCATTCTGCCTGGTTAGAAAGGTCTGACTGAAGTTAAAATGAAAAAGGGTTTACATTTCTCTTGACCATACTTAACCTAAAACTGATGTATTCATCTCATGCTTGTTTTAGTAAGTACTGGGTCTCAACGCTGTCATGCACAGCTTCAGCATATCTACGCTCTATACTTAGAACAAATGAGTATTTATGACATCGGACACTTGGCTTTCCTAATATACCTCGTCAGTTACTAAAATACTTATGAATAATTACATAAACTACCAACATCCCTGGCCAGGATCAATGAGTCAGCCCCTGGGGCAGAAATCTATGAAACACTTAGTTTCACAATACACAAACTAAAAGCTAATGAGTTAGAGAGAATGAGAAAACCTGATTGAGAAGTAAAAGCAAAACTTTCGCAGTTTAACCATACAGTCAGGCAGTAATGCATGTCGATTAATGAAGAGCGGGCTTAACTACCGCTCCAGTCCCTGGTAACAAACAGGTTTCTTGCCAACATAAATAATGCAGACAACTATTCACACAATTAATTAACAATGAGTTGTTTTTGATGGAAGGGAACACATTTCATGAGTTGAAAACTATAATCATGCTTTTCAAGAGATAAACCTGCACACAGACAGGCGAAAACCAAGATAAAAACAAACCGTGTGGCTTCCTGCATGGACCCAAACATGTAAAATGAAAGCCATCAGGCAAGTGAATGGCCCTTCTCAAATACCAGCCCCTCTCATTGTGAAGAAGGTTACAATGCTAATGACTCCAAAACAGTGCTGGACAGTGCTTAGACACTGTTTGCTTGCATTGCCTTGAATAGGAAGCTCCGAAAAGGAAAAAACAAAAACTACTAATGAAAAACCCTTTCAACAGACTGAATCAGTGCCGTTTACTCATCACTGATGTTTAATGTAAGGAGTGGCCGTTTCCCCACAAGACAATGAGAGGGTGGACCTCATCGCATAACACAAAGCTGAAAACACGCACAGGCAGAATCACCAGCACACCACAGTTCTGGTCAAGGATACTTTTCTCAGAATTTTCTAAAAATGTTCTGAAGAATAGCAACAATTGTGTCCTTGTGGATCAGACTACTGCTAACATTTGACATAACCAGTTTCTCTGAATATTTTGAATTGACTTGGCTGCTCTGGAAATAGACAAGACTGCAGTGTCTCAGTTCAGTTTCATTAAGCATCAAAAGGTAGACATCTATACTGGAGACGGTTATGGGTACATGGTAGGGTAATATTTGTATACCTACATGTTGGTCAATTGAACAGCTGAAAGCACATGCCACAATTAATTTGACCGTAAACACAAACACTTTCCAAGCATCCCAATTGTCCTCCCTTGTCAATGAAGTGTACCTGTTCACTCGTGCATTAGATCAAAAAAAGCTAAGGACAGGAATAGGCATGGGGCTCTTCACTATTCCTGTGCTTTCAAATCCTTGTGGGGGAGTGGACAAGTGTACACCTGAGAGACTGGGTGGAATTGGGCACAGCACTCTGCATACTGTTCTTTGAGAGCTCAAAACCATTTATATACATGGTTTATACGTTTCCCTAACAAAACACTTTAATTTTCACAGAATGTATAATCATTTTCATCATCCCTGGTGAAAGTCCGGGGTTGGCTAGTCAAAAAAGACAAAACAAGCGCCGATTCGTTTTAGACATTTACCTTTTTCACACTCTCCTCCTCCTCCTGACGCTTCTCATAGTGGGAGAAGTCGTCGAAGATGGAGGTGGTGTGCTTGTACCCGGCAATGATCTTCAGCACCTGTCTGGCCTTGTCCAGGGGCACCTCCTGGGTGTCTCGGGAGTTGGTGACTGGCTTGTTCTCGTTGTTCTCCAGCCGGATGTGCCTCAGCTGGCTGTTGGGAACGTCCTTAACGAAAATCCAACGCACATCAAACCGGCCCTTCCACTTGTCCTGTGACCACACCCCTGCGCACGTGTTGTAGTCCACCGGCGAGCGCATTTCCGCCACGCCGCAGAAGTGGCCGCTACCGTTAACGCTGAACAGCAGGTAGAGGGGGCCCTTGGCGCCCAGTGAGCGGTAGGCAGCGTCCAGACGCTTGTTGCCGTGCTCCGTGCTGCACCAGATGTTGTACTTGATGGAGCGGTGGATGTCGTCCTCGGAGTAGCTCTTGATGATGAACACACGCCCCTGCTTAGGGTTCCAGTCAAAGTCCTTGGGGTTGTAGTTGTTGACCAGGCGCAGCTTCTCCAGGACAGGATGAGGCTCCGAGGGCACCACCACCCCACCTCCTACTCCAGAGTTGGGAGGCGACTGCCCCACCCCACCCCCTGCATCCCCAAACCCGTTGGCACGGTTCCGAGGAGGAACCCATCGAGAGGGCTGGGAGGGCTGAGAAGGGGGTGGACCCTGGGAGAGAGACTGCATAGGAACCCCCATCACCGGCTGCCCATTAGGAGGTAGCTGGTGCTGCCCCATGTGGGTGTGGGGGGGACCAACCAACTGTCCGTTGCTTAGGGGCAGTTGTGGGGTCCCTCCAGGGGTGGAGCCAGACTGGGGGGAGGCCTGGTGGGGTTGCTGGCCGTTGGTGGGGAGGGGAACCTGCTGGGGGGTGGAAGCTTTAGGCATGTTCCCCTTATTATCCCAAGTGCCGATGTCCATGTTGTGTTTGATAGGGGGAGGTGGCAGGTTGGTCCCAGCCATGCCTCCCTTGGTTTTCAGCTTGGGCTGCGGCTTGGCCGGCTTGCTAGCAATGTCCGCCCAGGAGGCGGCCTTCGCGGGGGCGATGGACACAGGGGGCATGCTGGGGGCTCCAGTGACCTGGCTGAGGGGCCCCCCTCCTGGGAGACCAGAGCCCACCACCTTGGGGGCCATATCCCCACCACCACCAATCTTAAGCCCAGCCATGCCCTGGTCCAGGCTGTTCATGCCAGGGGCCTTGTTGAGGGGCTCATTGGCAGCGAAGGGTGACTGTCCGTCGATCATGGCACCCCCTAGTGAGCTGGGGGCGTAGGCATAGTTGGAGCTGTAGCCAGAGCTCTGTGTGGACTGTCCCTGAGAGCTGCTGCTCCCCCAGGCAGAAAAGTCGATGCCACTGGGGAAGAAATTGAAACCATGCTGTCCCAGGAAAGGGTTGTTTCCCAGGGGGCCAGGCTGGCCAAACATGGCGTCCGGGAGGAAGTGGTGCTCCCCATTGCTCAGTTGTCCATAGGACGCCAGGTAAGGAATGGGAGGGTCTCCACCAGTGGACCATGCTGCCTCGTTGAGGGAGTAGGAGAAGCCAATGGAGGGGCTGTAGTAGCTGGGCATGTAGGAATCCGACATGGCCGTATAGGCATTGCTCTGGAAAAAGATGCGGGAGGCAGGATGGAAACATTGGTTGGTTAAGATAGTTTGGAAAAAGCAGGGTTTACATCAAATGTATAAATTACTTTAGAGTGGATTAAGACATTGTATTAACTGAATGATCAAGTCTGGGAGCCTGAATCAGGTTTGGATGATCAATGGAAAGTAATTTACAGTATACGAGTCATGAACTATAAAGGCGTGATCAGATGGTTTTTGTAATGGATTATGCACCCAAAAAGTGTGAATCACTTTTTAGGGCATCACTGGACTCACCTGTCTAGCCTGGGTGTTCAGGTAAGGCTCAAACTCATCATCATTCAAAGTATCCTTTTGGGTCACAGCTCCGTTTTGCACTGGAAGAGAAGAGGAGATGTGAGACATGAACACATCATGCTTAGAGACAAACAAATACTTGCATCTAAACATACATGAATCAGTTGCTGATTAATGTACGTGTGATCAGCCTAAATTAACATCACTGGTATTTCAATTTCTCTGAGTAATTTACTTGTACAAGAATCTGTTTCAAAAGGCATTCAATAAAAACATTGTGCAGTTGGGCACTGGACCGTAATCTTTGTTGCTATGCTGCAGAAAACACCTAGATACTTCAAAACAAACTAGCGTAATCAGTGTGACTGTCTCTCAGCCATTATACATTTTGACCATGTTGTTTATTTTAACTATATTGATAGACAGATGCAATTAGCCTGGTGTTGTACTAGCATGGGTGCAGCCAAGTTGTCACATGCGGAAAACATTTTACTTGTTGACATTCACCGAAGTGAATTGAAATCGCAGGTTAACTGTAATGTGAACACGGTAGCACTAAACATTTTAGGGGGTGGTGGACTCGTAAACAATCATACGAATTGTGAGACCGAAACACTAGTGGCCAGTTAGCTAGCTAACTTTGACCAGGGGCAGCATGTCGGAAGACGTGTCATTCGTCAGAAAAGCTAACACTTATTGCTACTCGCTAGCTAGCTAGCAATAAAACATGCGACGAGAGCGCGAAGAATGTTCTTGACTTCACCACCAGTTTTACGCTTAGCAGCTACCAGCAGAAGCGAAGCAAAATATCAACTACTTAGTCAGCTGCGCTACAAGAAAAGTTCAACCTACTCCTCTACTTAAAATTAACGCTAAAACTAAGTAACTTATTATATGACAAGTGAATATACTCAAAAAAATAACCTAACACTATGGCTGGAAGTGGTATCCGTGATATTTTTTGTAGGAAGGAAGGTGGCTTGGCTGACTACTGTAGCTGAAGATGGCTTTCCTGCTGACGGTGTTAGCCATCTGTAGCCTACTAGGCTAATAAAATGCCGAATATCCACGTGCAGCTACTATGTGAATTAACTAAAAGCAATTTACATAAGCATTAACTCCGCATATTTACGAATACCTATGCAAACGAGTTATGTAGCCCAAAAAAGCTTGAGTAACTGGCCTGCTGGACTGCTAGCTAGCAGCATGCTAACACATCGCGTCGCACGAGCAGGGTCTCCCAACGCTACCAGGCAGCACGTAAAAGATTCGTTCACTCAACCTTCTTAACTTAACATCTTAATGTATCTTACCTTTATTTCCTTGGCCTTTCGGTCTCTGGATTGGGTCCAGGTGATTCATGAAGGTTTGATTTATGAGAAGAGAGGAAGGGAAAAATATATGAAGAAATTTATAGTCACCAGTCAGTCCTTTAGCAGGTGGTCAGGCCTACTGCACTAGCTACAGAGAGACACTGTCTTGGTGCTAACTCGCTATCCTTGCGTCTCGGTGGAAATTTGGCCTCGTAAATATTCAGAAAGTGCCTCTCTTTACCTGTTCAAGAAGGCTGCTGGCTGACATGTCTTTCTCCCTGGAGACTTTGTAATTTAATTCGTTTCTAATTCAAGCAACAGGGTGTGAGAAATGTCTATTTAATAGTTAGCCAAGTGCCCCTCTCTCTCTACAGAGCTTAGATTCTACACAATGGCGGGCTGCAGTTCCTTCGATCTCAGCGCTGAGAGTCGATTCAACATGGCTGAGCGACCACAGCGAACCGACAGCATTTATTCATGAAGAACAT
This sequence comes from Osmerus eperlanus, assembly GCF_963692335.1. Taxonomy (NCBI): domain Eukaryota; kingdom Metazoa; phylum Chordata; class Actinopteri; order Osmeriformes; family Osmeridae; genus Osmerus; species Osmerus eperlanus. Next base: position 13,166,220 of record NC_085026.1, on the reverse strand, counting down.
GCGCCCCTCAATGGCACGGAGGAGCTTTTTTTAACGTGGCCTACCTACTGTAACTCTAAATTCAAAATATAAATAACCAATGTTACATGAACGCAAACAGATTTATATTATGCTATAGAATCAAACTAATGAACCCAAAACGTAATATGCTCAATATAGTTGGTCAGCTAAATACAAATATTTTGTTGAAAAGTTGGATAACAAGGGAGACAAGAAAATCATCAAAGCCCAGTAGCCTAGGGGTTTTCTACGTATTAAGCCAAATCAAACATTAGTGGTCTTAAATATTCGATTGGTAGTACAACATTTAACTGACTCCTGATATGATATGTCATGGAAAATAAGAGCGACTTTTCTAAGTGGCCTCTGCCTCCCTGTCATTCCGTGTCTCATCCAGGAGATGTCCTCCGTGTCGCGGGTTGCGTGGAAGGCTGTAGAAGATTGAAGTGGACAGCTAAAAATGTTTTTCAGTCTCTTGCTAAATAACTTCGTCACATTATAACGCCAACTCAACAAAGAATGCTGACAAAGAATCCCGTATACATCTATTCTTGTTCTTCTCTAACATTTCTCTGAAATGTTACGTGGGTAGTAGGCTATCCTTTCAGTGGCGAAAATCTGCTATCAACTTTGGGGCGGACAATTACAAGACATCTCAAAAGCAATTCCTGAGGGGGACACCAAAATTACTGCTGTAACACATAGCACATTAAAAAAGCGCCACTGTGTCCATAATCAGCAAAGCGCTTTCATTGCGTATTATTAATATTATTCAAATTACATAGTTATGTTTACAGGGATTTATTGGCAGGAACAAATCATATTTTTCCCCGGATTGGGGGGGTCGTGTCCCCCTCCCGGGATTCCCGCCTATGCCTTCCATCACTAAACCACATGGCAGCAGGGGAAACTGTGGTGTACACGAAGCCCTCTCTATACATGGCCTTATCAAGAGAACTGGTTTGGTCCAAGTGTTCACTACCATTGTATCACAACATTCTCTCTCTCTTTCTTTCTCTCTCTCTCTCTCTCTCTCTCTCTCTCTCTCTCTCTCTCTCTCTCTCTCTCTCTCTCTCTCTCTCTGTCTCTCTCTCTCTCTCTCTCTCTCACAAACATGTTGCCAATCACAGAAATATTTATATAAATCACAGCCTCTTACATACTTATATTTACACACACACACACACAATAATTACACATATATACATGTTATATATGTATTTTCACTCTCCCTCCCTCGCCCCCACACATGTGCACGTCCTTATAATAAAGTTACCCTTTCATCCTTTGTCAGTTAGTGTGTTGTTTGGATCGTGATGAAGCACTACAGACTTACTCTTTGGATCTGCCTGTCATCCACTTTTGTGTTTATTGTTAATGAGCAGAGAGGTCCATACTCCCACAGAAACTACAGGCTTTATCCTCTAGCGGTGTATATACCACACACAGCTGCCTCTTCATTAAAAAGTCCCACTGACATCAAGGGGCTATTTTGTTTGTTAGTGCTAGGTATAATTAAACCATTTAAATTGTGCACATCTTTCACTTTAATTGTTATCATTCATTATTTTTGTGTGTGTGTGTGTGCTTCTTGTTTGTTATATATTGAAAAAAATCTGTACCTATGCATATACCTTTACAATTCTTTCACCTGTATTTCTCTGTTCAGTCAGTGTCCAGTTAAAGTTGATATCATGAGCTGGGGTTCGAAGACTGTAACCCTGTTACCAGTTATTGAAAGGGGTAAGTGTTGGTCAGATGGTATGTGACTGGTACCTGAGACTGCATGACAAGCGGCCAGAAATACACACACACATACACACACACAGCCTTTTTATAAACAAGTCACCTCATTAGTTTTCCGTTTCATCTATGTAACAGTAATCATTTTTTACGGGAGAGGCCTTGTGGTGGAGTGGAATAAGGCATGGGTCATCATGAGGCAACCTCAAAAGGTGCTCTTACATTTTACATAAATGTGCAAGCTATAAACTACATTTACATCTAGCACACGCTCCCATGCAGAGCGACTTACAGTGAGTACAGGGACATTCCCCCGAGGCAAGTAGGGTGAAGGGCTTTGCCCAAGGAAACAACGTCATTTTGCACAGCCCAAAATCGAGCCGGCAACCTTCTGATTAATAGCCCGATTCCCTAACTGCTCTGCCACCTGACCCCCTTAGCGACAACATAAACATTAAGGATGTAAAGGTTGGTATACTAGGAAAATACTCTTTGATTCCTTGATACAGCAGCATGCCTGTCACATATTTACTTTCAGGTCAGAATAATTTTTGGGGTGTTAAAATATTTTCCAGGGAGAGTTTCTTGCGGCCGCTGCCGATTGGACAGGTGGTGCAGCGTGGCGCAGACCTGGCAGTTTTTCAGCCAGTAAAAATAGCTGCAGCCTCCATGATGTCACCGAGGAATAAATCACTGTCTGAACTCTCAGGATCACTGAGACGCTGCAGTAGAAATGATCTGCAGGCCTGCTGGGACGCTACACCTCTTCTTGATCTCTCTGTTCTTTCTACCACTCCATTTCTATCCCTGTCTGGATGTCTGTGTCCCCGTACTGAGAGAGAGAGAGAAAGAGAGAGAGAAGGAGAAAGAGAGAGAGAGAGAGGAGACCGTAGGTACTCCCCCTCTTTTGTTGTGTCGTGGTTCACCCCATACTTTCTCTCTTTCTCTCTTTTTACCTCTCTCCTTTCTGTCACTCGCTCTCTCGCCACTCTCTCTATTTGTGTCTCACTCCTTATTCTAAGTTTTACCCTGGCTCTCGCCTCTCAGCTTGCACGCTCATGTTTCACTAGCCTTGCCACTATTCACTCTCTGATGGCAACACTTTGGTTGAACTCTCTATGAGCCGCCGTCACAAGGGCACCTTGTAGGATCATGTGGCCAGAGAAGGTGGTAGGTACATGGTGAGATGTATAGCGGAGACACTGTGTGCCCTCATCCAACCATCTATTCCATCTTCACCATCTTCAGTCATGTTCAAGGCTGAAAAAGAACCGTCATCTAAAAGTGTGGCGTGATCTCACCGCCATACCTGGCATTCTGAGGTGCCAACACCATGCAGCTGATGTGGAACCAGAGCGCCTGTAAATCTTTGCTGTTTGACCATGTGACATGCCACATTTGTGATCCCGAACCCCTCCACCCCCCACTTCCCCCTGCCATCCATGTTACTGAACTAACCTCCAACTCCCCAACTCCCCTTCTCTCTCCAAGACTTGGGGCTGTCAGGAGCCTTAGAATTAAAGTGTATATAACAGATTTGTACCCCCAGGTGCTAGTGCTTAAATGTTTTACTTATCAGCAGACAGGATATGTCTTGTCATCGTTGTCAATGCCAATGCCATCCAGCTGTCACGGAACATACAACCTAATTTAAACCAAATTTTCATTTAATTCGTTTTCACCAACCCTACAGGTAGGTGAAATGTAGGGAAAATGTTTTGCAGAAAAGACATTCCATTCAATGTGTTCTATCTCAACTTCCCCAGCCCTGGTCCTGCTCTGTTGGAATTTCCGTCAGGAAGGTGACAATCCCCTGTCCCCAGAGCAGTGTGCATGACATCAGCGACCCTACAGCAGTGCCTCGAGCTTTGAGCCGCCGGGGATGCACGGCGGGACGACATCAGGAATGTGGCACTCGCCAGCCATGGTTGGGATGCTGTTAATTCACATTCTGTCCATTTGAGAGGGTTAGTCCTTAATAAACAGTGGCCAGGCCAGCCTAAGGGACAGTGAATGTATATATATGCTGCTGTAAGCTGCATTGCATGTACATTATTTACATTTACATTTAGTCATTTAGCAGACGCTCTTATCCAGAGCGACTTACAGTAAGTACAGGAACATTCCCCCGAGGCAAGTAGGGTGAAGTGCCTTGCCCAAGGACACAACGTCAGTTGGCACGGCCGGGAATTGAACTGGCAACCTTCGGATTACTAGCCCGATTCCCTCACCGCTCAGCCACCTGACTCCCACATTATGTGTGTGTGGGACGTCAAAAACCACACTCTTTGCAGCATGGCCATTACAATAACACAGTTTATTTAATATATTTCTGAACAGCATCTCAGAATGAAATAAGTACACTGTGAGTAAGATAATGGTAACCTTGAATCAACAATTCAACCATAAATGCAACATTCAATAGCTCTTTGTCCATAGAGTTTTTAGCAGTCGTCATTGTATGTGCATGTTTATGTGTTTGTACAGCAGTGTGTGTGCGAAAATGTAATTGCTTACAATGTCTGATTTGGCTATGGCTGACTTGAAAATTGACTTTTGTTTCCATAAAGCTGGACAAAGAAAACGATGGACTTTAAAAGTCAGTTGAACATGACAGCTTTAAGAAGACAAACCTGCTGCATGGATATACTGGCTTTAATTCTCATGATTTATCACTAACATTTGGGGGAAGCAAGTGGCCTTTGTCAAACCTGTCCATAAGTGGGCCAGTGTCTGTCAGTCCTCTGGGATGGGTCTGGACAGCTGAGAGGTCTCTGTGCATGTGTGTGTGTGCGTGTGTGTGCACAAGTGTGTATCTGGAACCGGACAACGGGCAACAGCTGTATGTCTCTGTTTCTTTCTTTTGCCCATACACACACCCTCACATACGCACTCACATACGCACACACTTCGAAGCAGAACTTCATCTACGACTCAGGCTAAAGTAGGCATGGATAAACAACAGTGGAATCCTTGGAGCCGACCCTTTGGGTATTCACCAGGCTGTGACCTTAATAAAGACTGTGTTGTTTCAGGAGTTAGCTTAAACTGTCTCAGTTTCATCTTGCACTGTCCATCTAACTATGTCCAAACTGTGTGTGTGGTTGATTCTAAGGTGCTGTTTGGTGTGCACTCTTCAAATAACCTTTTCTTGTGTTAGTTTGTATTGGCTGACCATGGCAGGACTTATAAATGTCCTTAGATGTGACTTTATTTTACTCAACAGCTTCTGTATTTTTAGTAATGTTAATAAAGTATTCTGGGTGTTATGATCTGAATGGTACTGTAAATAAACTTGGTTGCTGTTACTGTTGCAGCATAGGAATCAGGCGGACCAATCAACTGGACCCAAGGAGTTCACATTTAGCCCCAGAGGGGCGTGGCTCAGATGTAAGGGGTCACAGGCAAAGGGTGACGTAACTTAAGTTTATTTTCAGCATACACGTAAACGAACAAACACACACAAGCACATGCCCTCACAAACAGGCAAGTGAACACGCAGATGCTGGAGGTGCAAATTCTATGCACGCACATCTTAATTAACGTGCATCAAAACACACTCACAAACACACAGGTGCATATTTATATCAGTGTGTTCCTTGTCAAGAGAGTCATCTGTCCAGCCCTCCACCCTTCACTAGTTTGGTAACCCCATGACAAGTGTTTATGTACCAAATGTACATGAACATTCACACACACACACTCACATACACTCACTCTCAAACCCACCCACTCACCCCCACACCCCCACACATACATGTCCCTGCCTAGCAGAGACAAATGACTGCAGGCGGCTGTTCCAGGGAGAGGGCAGGGTGGTAAAGGATGGATGAGGTATATGTGTTGCTGGGGAAGACAGGGGAATAGAGGGAGAAAGAGAGAGAGAGAGAGAGAGAGAGAGAGAGAGAGAGAGAGAGAGAGAGAGAGAGAGAGAGAGAGAGAGAGAGAGAGAGAGAGAGAGAGAGAAGGAATGGAGACAGACAGAGAGAGAGAGAGAGAGATTCAGTCATGGTCATTAATACCCGAGGTCTCCCTTCCGTCAGTTGCAGCTGTTGATCACGCTGTAACTTTGAGTCGTCCAATATTGCATCACTTCTACACTGGCCCGTGTTGCCCTGCTCGTTCCTGACAACACTCACACACATACACACACACACACATACACACACTCGCACACACACAGACATACACGCACAGCAGTTCTGGAGCTTTAGTTGTGGAATAAAATGGACTACTTCTAAAACTGAAAGCATGAAGCATGAAAGTACAATTTACTGAAGGACATCTGTGTTACTGTGGATAAACACCCCATATCAATCTCTCAGCAGATGATGACATTTATGGCTGTAACAGTTTAATGCACATATTACAGTAATATTTGTCTTTTGTGAAAATAAAGATATGCAATGCAAAGGAACAATAGGAGAGTTCAGAGAGTTTAAACAGTCTGATGCTTTTTGGCAAATCAAAGCAGCTGCGCAGGCTAAAAATACTGTTTTCATGACATTATATCCAGTAGCACACCCAGTAACAGAGTGTGGTCAGTACGTAGTGAGACATGGAATTACAGGCAGAAACCCCTGATCCCTCCCTTAGGTACGTAGTAGAGGGACGATGTAACTTCCCAACAACCTCGTCCACACGGCCATCAGAGGCATTCCACCTCAGTTGACACTCGTCCATGGAATTCTGCAAATATTCCACACTATTCTCTCAGGCCTTCTAGAGTGTCTGTCAAAAAGACTGGCATAGCGAGGCCAACCAAGTACCTTAAAACATTTAGAGAATCCAATAGAGACAAAACTATTAAACCTGATAGGAAGTCTTCAAAATATTTTCACAGCAGTCTAGCTTCAGGAGGGAAATTACAGATAGTTTATTTAGGTCAATTAGCTTTGCCATGTGTTGTGGTGTGGAGTGTGTGAAAACTTCTATTTGTTTGTCTAACTGATGGGTGATAATTTGTCATACATTTGTGTAGAGTATTTCTTCCCCTGTGTTGGAATGGTTAGTGTGTGCAACCTGCAGCTGACACCTATGTGACACACTGAGAACACACTGAATACTTCACATGACTTCAGAGTTTACTTGGCAACGACTCATGTCTGTTTAAAAGACCATGATGCAGATTACACTGGGATAGAACAATCACTTAAAACAGCTACACTAAAACATTTAATCATGTTTCTCCATCTTTAACTGTCTCCAGGAATGTGTTGCTATGTAACACTCTGTTTAACTGTAGTTCATGGGGTCATAGGGTTAAAGAGGACTGAGCCCCAGTAGAGTTGGGGTTCTATATTGGCATATTACAGAACGTACTACACTCCGTTTGTCTGTTTTATAATCAGAAATGTGAAGGTTACAATGTGACAGAAAATAGTCCAGACATTGTCACGGAAGAACGCATCTTAATAGCACATGAATATATGTATGACTATACCCAAAAAAATATTGACGACAAGGGAATTACAGAACACCATTGTGTAGCTAGAATGAAAACTGTTGTGTCGTGGAAGGGGGTGGGGACAGCGAACAAGGGCGGGTGGGGTTGAGGAGGAAAGATGTACAGGACAGTCTCGTGTCTGTTCTATAAACCTCGCCATAATCTGCGAGTGCAGCTGTTGTTGCGCATTCAGCGGAGAGCGCGCGCCTTAGGTTGGTTGATGTCGAGCCTCGCGCTGCTTGCCGCGCACTGACCCAGACCGGAGAGCTCGAGAGAGTGCACTTTTTGCTGGTTGCAAACGGAATGTTGTCGCTGTCTCAAAACGTTGGTTTCTATACGACAGTGCGACACTTCCCGTCCCTTGCCGGAGAGGACACCGTTCCACTACCATGAGTTGTCTGGATGTTATGTACCCAGCTTATGGACATTACGCACCGTATGCGCCAGCCGCTCCCGCATTCATCAACAGTTTACAGGTAAGGGAGTACTTTCAGCAAGGAACAATTGCGTAAACTAGTTTATTCTTCAAGGCATGAGAAGCACTTTGCTTTGCAAAAAGTTATTGACTATAAACAGACAGCCGTGTAAAACATTGATAGCCATTTGATTTAGTGATTCATGGCGAAATGGCAAAATCCTGTGCAAATGTTTAGTGTGACTCTTCTCCAAAAAGTCACCACCGTCTCCAATTTTTATGTGGTTTAAGTAGCTTTATTTCTTAAATTCGTTAATTAGTTGTATGGCAATTCTGCATCAGATATGAAGTAAATAAACACATCTAGCCTTTAAAATGTCAATGTATCATATTTTCTTTTTACAAAATTCAAAACTTGTCAAACAGTATAACTAGTACAGTACATTACATACAGTACAACAATATTCTGATGCTCCCTTTCTCTGTCTTTCTCTCTCTCTCAAACACACAAACACACATACACGCACACAAACATTTTGTCAATAGATACTAGCTTCTAATCTGTCCAGTTAACAACTATCTTTCCTCACCCCCTCCCAACCTGACCTCCTGCCCCCAGCTCAACCTACTGACAACCTTGTCCCAGGTTATATCTTGCTATTCTGGTTGTTCCTTGGTGTTTATGTACTTGACAGTTGTGTGAATAAGGGTTTGTGCCAAGTTCTTTGTGCTTTCTTTAAACCTTTAACCCTGTGCTCCTTTTTCAAGACACCAGTCGGTCTGAGAAGTCCCTCTCCTCAGAGCCGGGATCTCATGGACAGCATGGGGACCCCGCGTGGCCCTCCGGACGGGGTTTCGGCCCCCAGCACAGGTGCTAGATCTTCCTCTTCATCCTCCTCATCCTCCTATCCGGTGGGGCGAGCAGGGGACGGCGGGCCCAAAGGCAAACAGGAGACGCCCGACGCAGAGTACCTTACGTCACGCTGTGTCCTCTTCACCTATTACCATGGTGACATCAGCAGCGTGGTAGATGAACACTTCTCCAGAGCTCTCAGCTCGTACATGGAGGGGGAGGGCAAGAGGAGGGCAGCGGAACTGGCCACAGGTACATACACAACCACTAGTGTGTGGGTGCATGTGTTTTGGTGTGTTTGTGTGTGTCAGTTGTCAAAGAGGCCACACAGTTGACAGCCCTGCAGACTGCAGCAGTGTAACAGACAAGTGATATGAGAACACCAGAACGGAAGACAGGGTTTGTGGTGGGGCCTGATGTCCCTGGGGGTCAAAGGTCAGAGGTTAACAAGCAGAGTAGGCTGTAACTGAATCCCTTGTCGTAGCTATGGAACCGGAGCAAATATACACCTTGATTTTGATGACTATGTGCTGTGTCAAACTAAAGCCATCACAGTGTCTTCTTACGTTTGTGACCAATCAAGCAGTGGACAGTGGTATTGAAACTCCTGATGTTTTGCAAATGGAAACCCAAACAACCTCTAAACCCAAACATTGGACCAAGTCAGAGGTTGGGGGGAAACTTGGGTATCCTTGGGAGGTCCAGGATGTGGTTCAAAAATGACCTGAACAGTGGTGAAATCCCATGATAGAAATAAAAAATATGGTGGTACTGTGAGTTTCCCAGAAGGCATTGCTATTACAAAGGGGTTGGGGTTGAGATGGCCCATTGTCACTCAAAGTGTAGTGACACAGGCAGGTATTGCACTTCATAGTGTATAAGAAACATGCTTGTTTTTGGCTTACCTTAGAAAAAAATCTTATTGAGCAAGGAATTAATTACAAATGTATTAATTACCAAAATCCATCACTCCCAATTCAAAGGTCCTGTGTGTTCCTCTGCTAGCATGGCTGTATTGATCCATATAGGGATACTTTCCTTTCACGTCTCTCGCTCTCTCTCTCTCTCTCTCTCTCTCTCTCTCTCTCTCTCTCTCTCTCTCTCTCTCTCTCTCTCTCTCTCTCTCTCTCTCTCTCTCTCTCTCTCTCTCTCTCTCTCTCTCTCTCTCTCTGACTCCCTCGCTCTCCCTCTACCTACCTCTCTCTCTCTCTCTTTCTCTCTCTCTCGCTGTCTTTCCCTCTCTTTCTCTTTCCCTCTGTGTGGCCTATTCCGCCCCCCGCTCCTTCCCTCCCTCTCTCCCTCCTGTCCTCTGAACCCTCTCCCTTTCTCTCTCCCACCCTCTCTCTCTCTCCAGTTGGACATCTTCATTCAGCGCGCAGACAGTCTTCCTGCCTCACAACAGATACTATGTTTATACTCGGTCGTAAGCATAGAGCCCTGCAACCCGCCCGCCCGCCTGGCCACCATATCGCCTTCAAACGGCCCTGAGTCTGTGCGCGGTCATCTGGCCCCACAATGGAGGCTCAGTCGCTGTCTGATTTATCTGCTGCTGCAACTGCTGCTCCCCTCGCGTTTGATTAGGGCGACATTACATGGCCGGTTGGCCTGGGTGTCTTTTTTCAGAGGAATTCTAAATATAAAAGTAATGGCCTAAAAACATAAAACGGCCTCCTGACATTCTACTGGGGGCAAACGGGAGAGGGAGGGTGCCGAGACAACAACAGGTGGGGAGGGGCGCTAGCATGGGGGACAGGGGGCGAGGGGGTGGTGACTGGGGCTTGTTTGGGGGAGGGAGGAGTGTTGTGAATGTGGTGGGCTGACACAAGAGTGAGAGATGTCGCCACAACAAGTGATTTAAGGCACTGTGGCCCTCATGCTGTTTTCCTGTTTAAAGCTACCACCTTATATAGTCTGGCAGAATACGCACGGCCATGGCGATCCTTCTCTCTCGTTCTCTCTCTCCCTCTTGTTTTTGACTCTTACTCTCCCTTCTCTTTTTACCTTTTTATGTATTTGTGTTTTTTACATTCTTATTCTCTCTCTTTACTTTATCTTCCCCCTCTTCCATTCTGTCCCTCTCTGTGTCTCTCCGTCTTTCGTTTTTTTGCGTATTGACTAAATTCCCAGGAGGCTAACCCTAACCCTACAAAAGACAATCAAATATGACTAACTGCCCTGTATGTGCTCCAGCAGTCTCCACTCACCAAATACTTAAGTTGTTAAAAATGTAAAGGGTCATTCATTCCGGAAATCCTTCTTTAATAATACAGCAAACTGTATGACAAAAGTGTTATAAACTGCTAATTGTTTAATCTCCACTCTCTGTCCCATTCTTCCCCTCTCTCCCCCATCACCCCCAACTGTCCTCTCTAGACACCCCGTCTCCCAGCAGCCGACGCAGTTTCCCCCCCTCATTCTGGGACAGTAACTACCCCACGCCTCAAAGCCGGCCCCACTGTGACCAGGGGGCCCCCCACTATTCCATGGACCCCTACGCCTCTGGGATGCACCCAGGCCTCCCGCATCCGCACCCCCACCCTCACCCTCACGCCCACCCCCATGCCCACCCTCACCCCTCAGAGGGCTGGGCCTACGCCCAGAGCCAGGCCTATGGGCCCCCCCGACCCCTCCATGAACTGTACTCCCCATCGGGGCTGGAGCCTCACTACGGCTCCCTGCTCATGCCCACCGTCAGGCCCCCACACCTGGGCACCCTGCCAGGGCACTACGAGGTCAGCAAGCTAGAGCCCACATCTGCCTGGCCTGGCCTGCTGGGACCTGCGGATGTGAGCCAGACTCTGGCCCTCAACATGGATGCAGGTATGATGCCTCACGGGTTCCTGCCTGGGCTGGTTGGTCGACAGGTTGTTTCATCACTGTTTTAGTCAGTACACTTTGAATACTGTCTCATGGACAGTTTTTTTTGCTAACCAAGCAACAACATAAATAATTTCTTTCCAATGCAAACAATAAACAATAAACAAGTTTATTATAATCAACGATGCAGTATACAGTGTCATGCAGCATGTAGTTTCTCTTTATAGTTTAAAAGGAAGAACCTCATCTGCTTTGCTTTGTCTGTTTGGTTTGAGTTAGAAAGCAATTGAATGTTTGGTGTCAGGTAGCTATAGCAGCCATGACGACCGACAGCCTGATTCAAGGTGTCTCATTGTGTTGCTCACTATTGTCTCTCTGCCCTTTTTTCTTTCCTTTCTTTCTTCTCTGTCTTCTTTTCTCTCTTCTCTCTCAGGCCTTCAGCACCATAAGAAAGGCAAGGAGCTGTACTGGTTTTAACTAGCGACTCCAGACACACACAGCCGTCTCCATCCAGCCATCATTACCACAGCCAATTAGACTTGCTTCTGGACAGGTCCTATTGAACAGCCTCTTGTCCTTTATCCCTCACTCCTCCCCCACTCCTCCCTCCATCCGTCTCCCCCACCTCCCTCGCCTCCTCCTCCATCCTCGGTCCATGGTGCCAGGACTCCCTCTCTCCAGGCTTGAGTGTGTGCACCATGGAGATAAAGACCTTCTGGTGAGGATAGAGAGAGGGATAGATGGAGGAAGAGAGAGATAGAGAGAGCATTGGAGACCCGATTATGGTATGTGTGTGTTTGACTCCTCTTTTTCCCCTCTCTCCTCCTCCTGATCATCCCTCGCTCCTATCTATCGGTTCACTGGTGCAGCATGAGGGATTCTGGCATCTCGTCAGCCACACTGACCTGTTTGGACAAAAGCAGACAGACAGAAGGGAGGATGGGAGGAGGAAAAAGATGGCATAGGGACAGAACAACTTACCATCACTTTGTTACTGGATTAGTTGATTTCTCTCTCTTTCTCTCCCTCCTCTCTCTCACCATCTCCCTATCTCTGTCTCCACCACGCCATATCTCTTTCTCTCCCTCCTCTCTCTCCCCGTCTCTCTCACCATCTCCCTATCTCTGTCTTCACCACACCTTATCTCTTTTTCTCCCTCCAATCTCTCACCATCTCCCTATCTCTGTCTCCACCACGCCATATCTCTTTCTCTCCCTCCTCTCTCTCACCATCTCCCTATCTCTGTCTCCACCACACCATATCTCTTTCTCTCCCTCCTCTCTCTCACCATCTCCCTATCTCTGTCTCCACCACGCCATATCTCTTTCTCTCCCTCCTCTCTCTCCCCGTCTCTCTCACCATCTCCCTCTCTCTGTCTGTCTCTGCCTCTTTCTCCTTTGGGACTGTGGCATCCATCTCAATTTATCGGCATTTCAGGGATGTCCGTCTGGCTGTGTCCAAGACTGGGTTGTGATTGTAATCTTTATGCTGTTTCAGTTATTTCTTTTCCTGAGAAGTATTATTTATTGGTGTTTATAGTTTGTTTCTAAAACTATATTTTGATTTGGCCAGTGATCTGAAAATACTGTGGTTAAGCCAGTTTTCTTTCTTGTGACAATTGATGGAGAAGATTGTCAATGTGTTGAACAAAATTAACTGAAGCATGTATTTAAACATATATCTCAGTTTGAGATTTGTTTCAAAACGTGATTTCAAATGTAAACATATCAAGCTTTACCACAGCTGATCTGCTCAGAATCCCAGAGACTGGAGATTCTCACAGCAACTGTTATCATTCAACATGTTCCTTTAATGTTTTATTTTCGTTTCTTTTGTTGTTACACATGATTGTGAATGTTTTGAATTTGGACCGTAGTCTTGTTCTGATATGTTATTCATGGTGTCCTTTCTCTGGCCTTTGTTAAAAAAGAATATGATTGTCAATAAATATTTTTATGATAATTTCAGGTTTTTATCTTCAGTGCCATGATCAAAAAAATCAGGTTGTGTATGGGAAGAAAACATGAATAGTAAGCCTAAGACAAGATCTTGCATCAATAATGATATGGAATGTCATATTACACATCAGTGTATGTGCACCGCATCACTCATCCTCACTTGATCAAATCATGGTTGAAACTCCCAGGACTGCCCATCCCCCTCATCACCTAGTGGTGCCTCTGAGACAGGTGAACAGAAACATTAATGGCTCCAATCGTGAAAATAATGTTTTTAGACATGCCTTACTGAACAAGGTAGTGAAGTTATTCTAGTAAACATAGTCACCAGTGACCTCCGTGTAACATTTTCAATGTGAATTATTTGAATTATTACCTGAATCACTCTGGAGAAAGTGTCTGCTAAGTGAATAAATGCACACATTTGAATGCAATACCTTCAACAGGGTTGCAGTCCTGCATATAAGTTCCTAATCACTTTCAATTGAAAACACTTCCATTTACATTCCAACCCAGATTCACAGTTTGTCACCTTGAAAGTGGGAACGAGTTGGGAATGCCAATCATGTGTAATGGGAGAACGCCCCAACCATTCCAGCTATGCGCAAGTGTCTGCTCTGTTATTGACCCAATAATCAAATGGTGTTGAGGTATGGCAGTGGCGCAGTGGTCACTGACTAACATTACTGTAGGCCCTCCCCCGGCGAGGACGCCAGAGATGTGATTGCCTCTAAGCTGCCTCTAAGCTGGGGAAACACATGCAGAGTAATGAAATTAGGCAAAGTTTACAAGAGGTCCGCTTTGCTCCTAGTGACGGCCATAGTGCCACAACTGCAATCACTGATGCCAACAAACAAGGACAGTGTGACCCTTCTGGTTAGTCTGTGTCATTAAAGGAAAGATGACTCGAGTTGTTGAGATGGTAAAAATGCCTCTCCAGTGGGCGTATGTAATGATGTCATATTTCAATGTACTCTTTAACTGTAACAGCACATGATTCTGGTGCCCCAATTAGAACAGTGGACGAGACCTGGTCACAGCCATTCTGTACACGACATCCTACACATGTAGGCACTGTAGGTTGTCTGAACCCTGAGGAGTAGATCAAATAGGATCTCACCAGCAGAGGGCAGCACTGTCAAAGGGGTTCACAGTTTTTTTGTGACCCCTGGTGGATGAAACATATAGTGCATAGTTGTCTACATCCTCTTCAGGCTGGGAAAGGGCTCACTATCTGTGTGATCTGGATGAGGTGACCTACCAGCAGGGCAGAGATACAAGATGCCCTCTCGGATTGGTCAGTTTAGGCAGCTCTCTGAGCACCATCTTGGGTGAACACGGTTTACAAGGAACCCTGAACCATTTTTGCCCTCCTGAGAATGCCTGGGGAAGATGCCTAGAGCGAAACCCCATGTACAGTTAACCATGTACTGCATGTAGTCTCAGCCACCAGAGGACGCAACAAATCCCAAACACCAGGACTGTGCTGCCCTCTGCTGGCGAGATCCTATTCATCCTGCTGACGTAATCATACGAACCCACAGATGACCTGTTACTGAAAGAACCAGTCTGCTGTTAGCCATAATCATCATGTGTCTGAATTGGTCATTTATTCTTGTCATTGGGTCTACACAGCACATTTGAAGGAGGTTTACTTTTGGTGCCCTTTCAGGGAACTTTTTTAGGTCATCAGGTCTTACTAATCTAAACTCCCCTAATACTTCCAGTTATGGTTTGCTGAAAAGAGATAGAAACCTAGGACAGATCTGTGGTCAGTCTGACCATGTGAGCACCTGACACTGAGATGAGAAACAAGGTCAGGAACCTTGTGATTTCTTACATTTAGTCATATCCAGAGCGACTTACAGTAAGTACAGGGACATTTCCCCGAAGCAAGTAGGGTGAAGTGCCTTGCCCAAGGACACAACGTCATTTTGCATGGCCGGAATCGAACCAGCAACCTTCCGATTGGTAGCCCGATTCCCTAACCGCTCAGCCATCTGACACTCCGATACACACTTGATAACCTACTGACAAGCAGTTTCATAAAAATATATAATTGTGTTTGATTAGCCTCTTGTCCATATGAGCTAAGAGTCCCTTTGATGCCAATTCGATATTGAATGTCAGCTCCATATATTTAGTGGTATATAATATAATGACCTGCTTCCACTCTCTTCCATCTCAGTCCGCATTCTCAGCCTGAGATTTCAGTTGATGTTTAATAGAATTTTGACAAATGTGATACTCTGTGTGTATAAAGTTTATAACCAATGCAGTAGCCTTCTAGTCAGGTGATTCAGTCTTTTGGTCGCCTGCCAACCTAAGAATACCAGGAAACCAAGGTTTCCTGAGTTCATTGAACAAAGTTCATGAGGTTTTTCATTACAGTCAACTGTGGGTGTTTATGTGTATGTGTGGTAGCTCCACTGTAACACTGTACAACTCTGGTGGTCTCGCTTTGTGTCAAAATGTCACTTCCTGTGGGTGAGGTGATATCAGACCTCCAGAAATTCTGCTCTCAATATTCAAATGGTATGTCAGTGTAAACATGTCTTCAACATTATGAACTAATTTGTGTGAAAATGTATCTTAGAACAGTTATACATGTTGTTTATGGTGATCATTTTGCAGCTGATATTTGAATAATCAATCAGGTTCAGATTCAATTCAGTGTTGTAAAATTGAAAATCGTGTTAGACAACAAGCTGTCCAGGACATACTGTTTGTAAGCGATATTCGCATGGGGGAGGCATTTATGAGTGTGGGGCTGAATGCTGACAAGGCTCTGAACATGTGACATGCAGTTATCAAGAAAAAGTGTGTTTAATGAGTTCACTGACATGAGTGTTATAGGATATTTTGTATATATTTTTTGTAATGTTTTACAGTATGTGGTTTTGTCTTGTGACTGAATGACACATCAGGAATCATTCCCTTTCTGCATCTCCTTCTATGACTGCATGAATCTACCTTAAGTCACCAAGGCTGCTCACTAAAGCTCTGCTATATTCTAAATCATCCTGCAGGGAGGACTGTGTGAATATAGTTAACGGCTGAATTAAATAGCTCAAATGACAGGGGGACGAAATCCTATCTGGGCTCTGAATAGTACACTGAACTGAGTGAATTGCCCTGAATTTAAAATAGAAAGAACAATTCAGATTGAATCTACAGTAAAAGCACATGGATTAGGCTGCAAACAGGAAATGTGATTGAGATAACAGGAAGTGGTGATCTGTCATTGATGGAAACAGAATGAGATGACTCAAGGTTTGAACTCCCAGACAAGATGTATTCTGCATAGGCAGTGAGGTTAATTATATGGTTTAAAAAAAGGCAAAGTCAAAAGCAATTCAGTCAGAGATTCTCTTGACAATTAAAACTAACAAAAATGTGGATGAAGACAAAAAATGTATGAGAATATATATTGTATATATACACACATATGTACATGTATATACATATACATACATACAAAGAGAGAAATAACATTTAGTCATACAATGGTAGTGAACACTGGGACCAAACCAAGCTTTGCGTACACCACAGTTTCCCCTGCTGCCATGTGGTTTAGTGATGGAAGGATACTACCCACGTAACATTTCAGAGAAATGTTACAGAAGAACAAGAAAAGATGTATACGGGATTTTTTGTCAGCATTCTTTGTCGAGTTGCCGTTATAATGTAACGAAGCTACAAATCAGATGAATGGGCTTGTATTATAATATTGTGGGTTGTGAGGATTGTGTTAGTCTGCGTGCACAGCATGTTTGTGTGTGTGCCTTATCTCTGCTTGTGTGGGGACTGTGTACTATCTCTCTCTCTCTCTCTCTCTCTCTCTCTCTCTCTCTCTCTCTCTCTCTCTCTCCTCTCTCTCTCTCTATATATTTGGTTCCTCTTCAGTCAAACTTCCCCAAGAACACCTGTGGCTGAAGAGAAATCTTCTGCAGCATGTGAGTCGCACTGCCCGGAAATATGCAGGAAACTTCCCCTTGTTTGGACTGGAAGAAAGTTGGAAGACCCTCCGGACACACACACACACACACACACACACACTATACCACCACCACTATAACAAACACAGTCAAACCACTTACAGTTAAAGACATGGGAATTTCTGTAAAAGATGTTTGGTCAATTGCTATTGTTATCTCTCTTTGGTCCAAAAAGCCACAGCAAAATAATGCATGGATGGTAATGACATTGTTGAAACATAAGACCAGGGATTGATGATTAAAAAGTAATTTTGAGAATTTGAACAAGCAGGTCTTCCTCAGATCTGGGTAAGGGGGGAGATTATGTCATCCAAATGTTGCCTTCCTGACACAATAATCTATTTGTCATGCAACAGTCTTGTGCTAATACCACCACAAACCACACATTTCTCCCTCTCTCTCTGCCTGTGTAATTGGTGTTTTAGGAGATTAAAGTGCTGCAACTCTTTATGTGGTCTCACAGATTGAACAAACAAGCACCAGTAGGAGCTTCTGTCCAAGAACACATTGCTTTTTGTACTGCACTACAAAATTGTATCTTGTACATTTGTATTGTTTGTAATATTTGTATTTTTGTATTTTTATATTGTAATTTACGGCAACTTATATTTTATTGTATATTTAATTCAATTCTAATCCCACTTAGTACTGCTAGTTTATGTACCCTTAGTATAGATAGTCCACATATTTAAATTTTAGGTCCCTATATGTTTATTGTATGCACCTTCCTGCCAAAGAAAATTCTTTGTCTGTGCAAACTTTCATGGCGAATAAATCCCATTCTGATTCTGAAGAACCCACCAGACTGTCTGTCTGTTCCCCCATGTTCCCTCTCTCTCGCTGTCTCTCTCTCTCGCTCTCTCTCTCTCTCTGTTTCCTCCTTTCATTTTCCTGTCTTCCCCATGCCAATGTTTATGACAGACAGACCATCGAGCACCTGACACACTGCGATATAAGTGTGTGTATCTGTATATATAAGAGCAGCACCCAGACAAAATCTCTATCCATTGCAGGTGGTTTCTAGACGTGTTACCTCAACTTCCACCGCAAACAGAAAGGTAAGCAGCAGCCATACTTCACACTCACTACACATTCATATACATGAAGACACACATACACACTTACTAGTTTCCTGTAACTTTCAGATGCCGAGTGATTACAAAACCTTGATTGAGAATGAGGAGAAAGAGATATAATTATAATCAAAGAGCTACAATTAAACATTGAACGAAAGAATCGTAAAAGTATGCACCTGTGAGAAAATCAAGAAAGACTATTTAAGGAGACTTTCAAATCTCAAACCCTCTTACCCTCTTACCTCAGTCAACCATTTTTGCCTCCTCTCCTGCCTCCACCAGAATGAAGCTGTTGGTTGTTGTTGCTGCCGTTCTGGTGGCGGCGAGTGCTGCCAGTCTCTCTTTGGAGGACCTAGAGTTCCACGCCTGGAAGCTGAAGTATGGTAAGAGACCTGCCGTCTCACACGCTCCTCCACTCCTTATCTCTATGGCTCTCTTAAGGACAGACGTCTTCATCTTTCACCCAGTCTATTTATCTCTTGCAACAATATTGTCTGTATTGGCAGAAGAACTGCAGATTTTGTGGTGTGCCCCAGACAGCCACAATGTTGTGATTGACTAAATCTTGATTCACTAACCACTGGAGAACCTCCTGCCTCTAAATCATGATCTTTACATAACTGCTACGTCCAATGCTCTGTTTTACCTGAAATAAACGACCATTCAACCCCACTCTTGTTTTGAATATTGCTAACCAGTTATGAACAGAGGTATAAAAGACCAGACCAACACCTGGTCCAGCTGGAGGGCATACAGCCCCGTTTCACTGCTGATTTCAGAAGTTAAATTCTATTAGCTGGTCTTAGAATGTAACAAGCTGGTCTTCTGACTCTACATTTTGTTTGTGTGTGTGTTTGTGTGTGTGTTTGTGTGTGTCCAGGAAAGATATATACCTCCCCAGCAGAGGAGGCCCAGCGCAGGCTCACCTGGATCTCCAACCGCAAGCTGGTGCTGGTCCATAATATGCTGGCAGACCAGGGCATTAAGTCCTATTACCTGGGCATGACCTTCTTTGCTGACATGGTGGGTTGTACTCAGTAGAGCCAAACAAATGTAATAATTTAACTCGTTTATCTTTGTAAGTGCATGAAACATCTTTGGATCTGAGCTGTCCATGCATGGAATCTCATCTCTTCTCTCCGAGGATTTTTGGGTCATTTTTGTCTGATGATGCTCTGTGGTTCAAACGCTGATTGTACCCTTCCAGGAAAACGAGGAGTACAGACGTCTCATCTCCCAGGGCTGCCTGGGCTCCTTCAACTCTTCTGCCCCCCGCAGAGGCTCCGCCTTCCTCCCACAGGCAGGGGGCCACGCTGAGCTGCCCAACAATGTGGACTGGAGGGACAAGGGCTACGTTACCGATGTCAAGGACCAGAAAGACTGTGGCTCGTGCTGGGCTTTCAGCACGGTAAGATGTTGATTGAGGGAGAGAGGGAAGGAAACGAACCACTGTAGGGTTTGGGTGAAGGAGGGGCAAGGTGAAAAGGCTTCCTTCATATATAAATACATGATATTGTGTATGGTATGTTATGTACTGTATATTTATGTATATCTTACCTTTCCCACTTGCTCACCCATTGGCCAATTCCCTATCTCTCTCTCACTCTTTTCCCTTTTTCTATTTCTCCCTCTCAGACGGGTTCCTTGGAGGGACAGACTTACAGGAAGACCCAGAAGCTGGTGTCGCTCAGCGAACAGCAGCTGGTGGACTGTTCCGGTAGTTATGGAAACATGGGTTGCATGGGCGGCCTCATGGACCAGGCCTTCCAGTACATCAAGGACAACGGAGGCCTGGACACTGAGGATTCGTACCCCTACGAGGCTGAGGTGGGTGGTGGAAACACACACACACCCACGTACACTCCTCACTCACTCAATCAATCATAGACACACACGAAACAGTGTGCAGGACCAGACTAGTCTTACCTAAGTTAATTTAAGTTGTGTTGACGCAGTGCAATACAGACATCTAGTGGATAGCTTTGGTGATGCACCTCTGCACCTAAACTTTCCACGTTGTACTCCAAACACTCGATTGAATAATATTCCCTTACACACTTACAGAAGGATTGGATTGTGATATTCTGTTAAATAAATGTCAAGAAAAAATTACACAAAACACACCATACACTTAATAGTTGAACAAACATGAACTCTTCCACACCCAGGATGGCCAGTGCCGTTACAAGCCCGAAAGCATTGGTGCCACCTGCACCGGCTTTGTGGACATTACATCTGGTGACGAGAGCGCCCTACAGGAAGCTGTGGCTACTATTGGACCTGTGTCTGTTGCCATTGACGCAGGACACTCCTCCTTCCAGCTTTACGAATCAGGTTAGAGATACAGATACAGTAACTGGGTTATCAGATTGAAGTGACCTCTAGCACGAGCAAATGTGTGTCAAAGTACATGACTTTGCCATGTCGTCTGAAAAGATAAGACTAACTGATGTGAACACCCCATAATGTTCAATCATAAATTAGTCACATGCACAGTGTCCCTTAGACATTAACAAACTTTGATTGAAGCAATAGTTTGGTCAGTATAAAGTAGGGTATTTGTGTGTGTTTGTGGACAAATAAATGTAGTGTTGGTGCTGTGTGTTTGGGGACAAGGTAGTAGTGTTGGTGCTGTGTGTTTGGGAACAAGGTAGTAGTGTTGGTGCTGTGTGTTTGGGGACAAGGTAGTAGTGTTGGTGCTGTGTGTTTGGGGACAAGGTAGTAGTGTTGGTGCTGTGTGTTTGGGGACAAGGTAGTAGTGTTGGTGCTGACACTTAGTGGTTGGTTGTTGGCTCCTCTCCCAGGTGTGTATGATGAGCCTGAATGCAGCAGCTCCGAGCTGGACCATGGTGTTCTGGCTGTGGGCTATGGCACTGACAACGAACAGGACTACTGGATGGTGAAGAACAGGTAACACACATATACACACACACACAAGTCAAGAGACCCATTATTTAAAATGCTGATGATTCCAACAATGGATTGACAAATATTGTTCAATCTCTCTCGAAAGGTCTCACTAAGTTGTAATATGTCTTTGTTTGGGTGGTGTCTAGCTGGGGCTTGAGTTGGGGATCCAAGGGCTACATCATGATGACCAGGAACAAGCAGAACCAGTGTGGCATTGCCACCGCAGCCAGCTACCCTCTGGTCTGAGGGTAAGTCTGGAGACACTCTGCAGGGAAACCAGTGGAGCTCCAAAAGAGGCAGCTCTTTAGACATGAAGACAAATAAAACGCACCTAATGTACTGACTACATACGTGTATAATGTTGCCTTCGCAGATGATTCAGGAGCACCACTACGTGAGACCCATGGAGGAGAAGATTAAATAAATCATTCAATGTAATTTCATAGAAATTTAAATCTGACTAATTCTTGTAAGTAGGCAGTTTTCCGAGTCCGTTCTCCATACCTCCAGGAGACATTTATGCACTTAAAGCCATGTGGGCACCCAAACTGTACTGTAAGCTTCATGAATGGAAATAAATGCAGAGATGTAAAACTACTAACGTTAAAAAAACATGTCCTTTTGTGCACATGCTGGCTGTTGAATGATTGTCCGACACATTGTAGACAGCTCATCTGTGTGGTGTGCTTAAACTTAAATAGAAGAGGATTTAAAAGTAAGGTTACAGAAAGTGTGAGTGGGTTGCTGAGTGGATTGATTGTACCATGTCCTGGGCCTCACCTATTCAAGGAAAGCCATTCCCTTGTTTAACCAGGCTTAGTCTGTCATGTCTGTCAACCAATCATATGTCACCTCTAGGATCTGGAAAAGTACCTTGGCAGAACCTGAGAGGAACACCTATAAACACACAATGCCTTTATAGTAGTAACATACAGAAACACTTGACTGATTATGAATTGATGATAAACGTTTTGTACATAGGCGTAATTCTATGGGGGGACAGGGGGACACGTACCTCCAATATTTGATCATACTATATGATTATGCAATATCGATGTGACTGCTAGTACGTCTTTCTTTCCCACTACGAAAAAATCCCGGCCGGTCCATTTCCCAAATCCATTCGACTTACATTTACATTTATTCATTTAGCAGACGCTTTTATCCAAAGCGACTTCCAAGAGAGAGCTTTACAAAGTGCATAGGTCACTGATAACAACAAGATAGCCCCAATAGCCCATTGCGGGTAGCCAAAACATGAAGCACATATTGTGAACAACCAAAATAAGTGCCAAAGGGAAGAACCACAAGAGCATGTACTTGCCTTACACTATACATTAACTAAACCTATTTCTCCTGAAATCCACGTCATGTTTTTCCTATACCTTTGTGCTCTTGTGCACCATCAATGAGTGAGTTACGAGGACAAAATCAGACAGACATTTGGCAAATATTTATGGATGGTAAATATCCTGTATTTGGCAAACATAAACCCTTAGGTAATTAATTTCACTAGAATTTCGAATTGTAAAATCTGTGGGTGTGACTGAGAACTATAAGAACAGGAGAAACCGTGAACCATAATATTCACTCACTTGTCATCACCTTCACATACTGCTTCAGTTTCATTTGGAGAGCAAGGTATGGTATGCCTTTTTAGTGCATCTGTGATTGTTTAGAGGAGAGAGAGGAGAGACAGAGTTAGAGCAATATGTAAATACCCACGGATACAATACCCATAGAACTCTACAGTAGACAGGGGTAGTGGTACATACCATAGGTTGGTGGTTGATAGGGTATATATATTCAGGGGTAGATACAGTAAGTGAGGGTGTATATGTGACGGAGTACATATTGTGTGAACAGGTGCAGTGGTTGTTATATAGAGTTGATAGCTGAGAGTGTACAGGTTCAGGGGTAGACAGGTTAGAGTAGACAGGTTCAGGGGTATACAGTTAGGTCCATAAATATTTGGACATTGACACAATTTTCATCATTTTGGCTCTGTATACCACCACAATGGATTTGAAATGAAACAATCAAGATGTGCTTTAAGTGCAGACTTTCAGCTTTAATTTCAGGGTATTTACATCCAAATCAGGTGAACGGTGTAGGAATTACAACACATTTTATATGTGGCCCCCCCCTTTTTAAGGGACCAAAAAGGGACCTGCCACTTTTAATACTTGGTTGCAAATCCTTTGCAGTCAATGACAGCCTGAAGTCTGGAACCCATAGACATCACCAGACGCTGGGTTTTGTCCCTGGTGATGCTCTGCCAGGCCTCTACTGCAACTGTCTTCAGTTCCTGCTTGTTCTTGGGGCATTTTCCCTTCAGTTTTGTCTTTAGCAAGTGAAATGCATGCTCAATTGGATTTAGGTCAGGTGATTGACTTGGCCATTGCAGAACATTCCACTTCTTTGCCTTAAAAAACTCTTTGGTTGCTTTCGCAGTACGCTTCGGGTCATTGTCCATCTGCACTGTGAAGCGCCGTCCTATGAGTTCTGAAGCATTTGGCTGAATCTGAGCAGATAATATTGCCAGAAACACTTCAGAATTCATCCTACTGCTTTTGTCAGCAGTCACATCATCGATAAATACAAGGGAATCAGTTCCATTGGCAGCCATACATGCCCACGCCATAACACTACCTCCACCATGCTTCACTGATGAGGTGGTATGCTTTGGATCATGAGCAGTTCCTTCCCTTCTCCATACTCTTCTCTTCCCATCATTCTGGTACAAGTTGATCTTGGTCTCATCTGTCCATAGGATGTTGTTCCAGAACTGTACAGGCTCTTTTAGATGTTTTTTGGCAAACTCTAATCTGGTCTTCCTGTTTTTGAGACTCACCAATGGTTTACATCTTGTGGTGAACCCTCTGTATTTACTCTGGTGAAGTCTTCTCTTAATTTTTGACTTTGACACAGATACGCCTACCTCCTGGAGAGTGTTCTTGATCTGGCCAACTGTTGTGAAGGGGTTTTTCTTCACCAGGGAAAGAATTCTTCTGTCATCCACCACAGTTGTTTTCCGTGGTCTTCCGGGTCTTTTGGTGTTGCTGAGCTCACCAGTGCGTTCTTTCTTTTTAAGAATGTACCAAACAGTTGATTGAGCCACACCTAATGTTTTTGCTATCTCTCTGATAGGTTTGTTTAGATTTTTCAGCCTAACGATGGCTTGCTTCACTGATGGTGACAGCTCTTTGGACTTCATATTGAGAGTTGACAGCAACAGATTCCAAACACAAATACCATACTTGAAATGAACTCTAGACCTTTTATCTGCTCCTTGTCAATGAAATAACGAACTCCCATGAGGGAATAACATACACCTGGCCATGGAACAGCTGAGCAGCCAATTGTCCAATTACTTTTGGTTAAAAAGGCGGGGGCCACATATAAAATGTATTGTAATTCCTACACCGTTCACCTGATTTGGATGTACATACCCTGAAATTAAAGCTGAAAGTCTGCACTTAAAGCACATCTTGATTGTTTCATTTCAAATCCATTGTGGTGGTATACAGAGCCAAAATGATGAAAATTGTGTCAATGTCCAAATATTTATGGACCTAACTGTATATAGGGCAGATAGGTGAGGGTGTGTAGGTGCAGGGGGGGGAGATATACGGTTGATAGGTGGGGGGTGTGTACAGGTGTAGGGCAGCAGGGGTAGGTATAGGGTAGATAGGTGAGGGTGTGTAGCTGCAGAGATAGATAGTTGATAGGTGATGAGTAGGCAGGCTTGGTGTGAAGTGTCTCTGTCTCTCCAGGATGCAGTCTGTGGCGCTCCTGGTGGTCCTGGTTCTCTCTGTGGCATTCGTCATCTCCAAACCAGTAGCCAAGGATGGTGGGGCGAATGTAGACAAAGAGTTTGAGGCCTGGAAGATTCAGTTTGGTGAGATGCTCTCAACACTCCTGATTCAGTATAACATTTAGAGTAAAATAATTGAATAATTGAATGAACTAGTACTATTTCTTTTTCTTTTACAATTTCAAAATGAGGCAGAAAACCATATATATAGTTTTAGATGTTCATTCAGACCAGCTGTGCTCTTTACAGGGAAGACGTATGCTTCAGCAGAGGAGGAGTCCAGACGGAAGTCTTTCTGGTTGGTCAACAAGAAGACGATTGAGGAACACAACAAGCGAGCTGAGAATGGACTAGAATCCTACACAATGGGCCTCAACTTCTTCTCTGATTTGGTAAAGCAGACATCTTTGGTACCACAACTTTCATAGATATACACACGTTTTCCTTAAAAAAAGAATATTCCTACTTCCAATTTCTTCTAAGATGAACAGTACTGAAGAAGATGTTGTCATTTTCCTGAGTGTCTGTGTTTTTCTGACTTTCTATAGGAGAGTCAGGAGATCCCGATGGGTCTCAAGCTACTTCAAGGAGCCCCTTCTGGATCTCAGCTTAACAAACAGCTAGTAAAGTTTATCCTCAATTTCCTGTATGTTTGTATATGTATGTAAGATGTCATACAGTATTAATGTCACTTCCTATTTCAACATTATGTATAGAGTCGAATACGTGTAAGAAGGTCAAGAAAACCTCCCCAATGGCCAACTGACAATAAGGTCTGAACCAATATACTGCACTCATTGATTCATGAATCCAAAGCTAAACTCTTGCTTGAGTGTTAGTTATTTTGTGTGTTTCAATTACTTGATAAGTGCCTCTGAAGTTCCCGTAATGTCTGAATGTTTTGCTATTCCCAATGTTTCCATTTTGACAAACAGCCAAACAGGCCTAAGCCTCCTCATCCACCCCCGCACCACATGGTACGATCCATCTCAATTTGAACAAAAAGTTTATGTCGCGATCATACTTGTCTGTTATAAATTTTGAGATGCACTTTATAACTACCCTGTAATGTGACCCATAGCCAGAACTTCATCAGGGGAATCAAGTCAAACGTATGACAGTGTTCTCCTCACATTGGTGTTTGAGTTGTACCTGATTATCCCTGCTTTTCTTCCACAGCTTCCGGAAGATGCTCACCCACCCCCATCCCAGATAGTATGATCCACTCACACCCCTTCACACACTCCCTAAAACCATACATCAAACAAATCACTAACAAATAATACAATTAAATGCAAAACCTTTGAAATCATGCAAACCAGATTGTGTATCTATTCTAAACATATTTATGATCATAACACTAATAGTGTTTTGTGACAAAACATTTCCGTGTGTGTCTGCCTTGTCTAATAGCCCACAAAACCTGAGCCCATACCATTTGACGATGAGGTATGGCCTTACCCACTTATAATTTAAGATCTTTAATCCATACATCCACAGTACATCTTATTTTAACACTGTCATGATGAAATAAACCCCCTTTGCTTTCTCTTCATCGAAGTAGAACTGTTGCCTGCTAATATTGTGTTTGATCAACTGTTTTTTCTGACAGGAGATGCTTTTCCCGCACCACCTGAACAACCACCCATTCCATTCAGATGAAAAGGTAGGACCATGGCCCACTTACCTACATTTGCATTTATCCATCCATTTTCACTCGCTGGCTTGATATACCCACCCTCACCTTCTCTTTATTTCCCTCTCCCACTCTGTCTCTATCTTCCTGCAATGTTATGATCACTGCAGTCTGTTAGAAATAACAATAATACTTAGATTGAACAGTCTACAATATGATGAACCCACCTTTAATGTGACCTCTGGCAAACAGCCAGAACTTCATCATGGAAATCAAGTCAAACGTATGACAGTGTTCTCCTCACATTGGTGTTTGAGTTGTTCCTGATTATCCCTGCTTTTCTTCCACAGCTTCCGGAAGATGCTCACCCACCCCCATCCCAGATAGTATGATCCACTCACACTCCTTCACACACTCCCTAAAACCATACATCAAACAAACCACTAACAAATAATAAAAAACAGATGCAAAACCTTTGAAATCAATACAAACCAGATTGTGTATCTATTCTAAACATATTTATGATCATAACACTAATAACCTTTTATGACAAAACATTTTTGCGTGTGTCTGCCTTTTCTAACAGCCCACAACACCTGAGCCCATACGATTTGATGAGAAGGTATGGCCTTACCCACTTATAAAAGCTGTTTAATCCATACATCCACAGTACATCTTGTTCTAACACTGTCATGATGAAATAAACCCCCTTTGCTTTCTATTCATCGAAGTAAAACTGTTGCCTGCTAATATTGTGTTTGATCAACTGTTTTTTCCGACAGGAGGACCTTTTCCCGCACCACCTGAACAACCGTCCATTCCATTCACATGAATAGGCATGACCATGGCCCACTTATCTCCACTCTGATCCCTCCATCCATTTTGTCCCTTATATGGCAATATAAACTCTGTCTTGCTCTCTTCCACTCTCTCTTATCTTCCTGTCTTTCTCTCACCATCCCTTGCTCTTTTCTTATCTATTATTCCCCTGTCTCTTTCTGGAGCATCACATGGTGCACCCTCCACATCATCTTTCCTCATCCTAACAAGAAGCCTGACTTTGTTGTGTGAAACATTTGGGAACTAAATTGTTTGGCCCATTGTGTCGTGTTGTAAACACAGTAAACACACTGATCGTTCAATGCGCTGGTCAATGTTTGGATGTGAAATTTTAATAAAATATATATGCATGTTGATGTGTAAAATGTGATTTCAACATTTGAAACAAAACCTTCTGTTTGTTGTTACACTTCCATAAATGCCCTTTTTAACTTAAATGCAATGTTACCTTTTTAATTTCCTTATCAAATTGTATTTGTATACTCTTTTTTACAAGCACTGCAAGAACTGCACCAGAAAGAAACAAAGATCCTGTACCCCCCTCCTTTTAAAGTAGCCTACACAATATTACTTGTAATAAGTGTTTGCTTACACAGTCTGAAATAATTTAGACCGAGTAAGAACAGTCAGAATTATTTCCTAAACGGTCTCTTATGCCTACTCAGGGCACAAAGACGTTTTGATAACCTCCTACGGTTAATCGTAGGAGGGACTAGGCTACTGATAGAGTTTTCAGGGAATGTTCATGCAAAAAATAAATAATGCTGCAAATTCCAATTCTACTGCCAATCTGAGAGGATTTCCGAATTATCAGGCTAAAAACCAAGATATAAAGACATTTTTTATGCAATTGGCCTCTCGCTTACAACAAGTAGCCTACGCCTATGTTAAAACGTTTACTCTGGTGTTAGCGACTTCAAGAAGTCAGTGTGCAAAGTAGGCGACATTCCTACATACTTCATGGGTGTATGTTATGTCATTAATATCGACAATGGTATGACAATGATTCCGAGGTTAGATTTTACTAGCATATGTTCTTCAGACTTTCACTTAGCTTCTACAGGCAAAAACATTTTTGTAGCTATTTATTTTGAATACTAATGGATGAATTAATTCTATAAAGAAACTTCGGGAAATGACAACTTGTAAAACCTAATACATAAGGTTGTGTTATTCGAAAAACTATCGTAACACTTCAGGGTTAGCAGGGGGTGCATTTCATGGCAAGAAGGAATACAACAAGTATGTCGTGAAATGCACCCCCCTCTATTGTCTGTTCTGTATATCCCAGCATCAAATGATTCTTACTGTACACTGAGGGCACTAGTATGAGTAACCACAGTAAGTTTCAGGCATGTGACACTTTCCTAGTCAGAGTTAGCAGCGGGTGCATTTCATGGCAAGAAGGAATACAACAAGCCTGTCATGAAATGCACCCCCCTCTATTGTCTGTTTTGTATATCCCAGCATCAAATGATTCTGACTGTACACTGAGGGAACTAGTATGAGTAACCACAGTACGTTTCAGGCATGTAACACTTTCCTAGTCAGAGTTAGCAGGGGGTGCATTTCATGGCAAGAAGGAATACAACAAGCCTGTTGTGAAATGCACCCCCCTCTATTGTCTGTTCTGTATATCCCAGCATCAAATTATTCTTACTGTACACTGAGGGCACTAATATGAGTAACCACAGTAAGTTTCAGGCATGTGACACTTTCCTTGTCAGAGTTAGCAAGGGGTGCATTTCATGGCAAAAAGGAATACAACAAGCCTGTCGTCAAATGCACCCCCTCTATTGTCTGTTCTGTATATCCCAGCATCAAATGATTCTTACTGTACACTGAGGGCACTAGTATGAGTAACCACAGTAAGTTTCAGGCATGTGACACTTTCCTAGTCAGAGTTAGCAGGGGGTGCATTTCATGGCAAGAAGGAATACAACAAGCCTGTCATGAAATGCACCCCCCTCTATTGTCTGTTTTGTATATCCCAGCATCAAATGATTCTTACTGTACACTGAGGGCACTAGTATGAGTAACCACAGTAAGTTTCAGGCATGTGACACTTTCATAGTCAGAGTTAGCAGGGGGTGCATTTCATGGCAAGAAGGAATACAAAAAGCCTGTCGTGAAATGCACCCCCCTCTATTGTCTGTTCTGTATATCCCAGCATCAAATGATTCTTACTGTACACTGAGGGCACTAGTATGAGTAACCACAGTAAGTTTCAGGCATGTGACACTTTCCTAGTCAGAATTAGCAGCGGGTGCATTTCATGGCAAGAAGGAATACAACAAGCCTGTCATGAAATGCACCCCCCTCTATTGTCTGTTTTGTATATCCCAGCATCAAATGATTCTTACTGTACACTGAGGGCACTAGTATGAGTAACCACAGTAAGTTTCAGGCATGTGACACTTTCCTAGTCAGGGTTAGCAGGGGGTGCATTAAGCCTGTCGTGAAATGCACCCCCCTCTATTGTCTGTTCTGTATATCCCAGCATCAAATGATTCTTACTGTACACTGAGGGCACTAGTATGAGTAACCACAGTAAGTTTCAGGCATGTGACACTTTCCTTGTCAGAGTTAGCAAGGGGTGCATTTCATGGCAAGAAGGAATACAACAAGCCTGTCGTCAAATGCACCCCCCTCTATTGTCTGTTCTGTATATCCCAGCATCAAATGATTCTTACTGTACACTGAGGGCACTAGTATGAGTAACCACAGTAAGTTTCAGGCATGTGACACTTTCCTAGTCAGAGTTAGCAGGGGGTGCATTTCATGGCAAGAAGGAATACAAAAAGCCTGTCGTGAAATGCACCCCACTCTATTGTCTGTTCTGTATATCCCAGCATCAAATGATTCTTACTGTACACTGAGGGCACTAGTATGAGTAACCACAGTAAGTTTCAGGCATGTGAAACTTTCCTAGTCAGGGTTAGCAGGGGGTGCATTAAGCCTGTTGTGAAATGCACCCCCCTCTATTGTCTGTTCTGTATATCCCAGCATCAAATGATTCTTACTGTACACTGAGGGCACTACTATGAGTAACTACAGTAAGTTTCAGGCATGTAACACTTTCCTAGTCAGAGTAAGCAGGGGGTGCATTTCATGGCAAGAAGGAATACAACAAGCCCGTCGTGAAATGCACCCCCCTCTATTGTCTGTTCTGTATATCCCAGAATCAAATGATTCTTACTGTACACTGAGGGCACTACTATGAGTAACCACAGTAAGTTTCAGGCATGTAACACTTTCCTAGTCAGGGTTAGCAGGGGGTGCATTTCATGGCAAGAAGGAATACAACAAGCCCGTCGTGAAATGCACCCCCATCTATTGTCTGTTCTGTATATCCCAGCATCAAATGATTCGTACTGTACACTGAGGGCACTACTATGACCACAGCAAGTTTCAGGCATGTAACACTTTCCTAGTCAGGGTTAGAAGGGGGTGCATTAAGCCTGTCGTGAAATAAGTGCCCTTTGGCACTTATTTTGGTTGTTCACAATGTGTGCTTCATGTTTTGGCTACTCGCAATGTTTTGTGGCTATCTCGTTGTTATGATCAGTGACCTATGCACTTTGTAAAGCTCTCTCTTGGAAGTCGCTTTGGATAAAAGCGTCTGCTAAATGAATAAATGTAAATAAATGTAAATGCACCCCCCTCTATTGTCTGTTCTGTATATCCCAGCATCAAATGATTCTTACTGTACACTGAGGGCACTACTATGAGTAACCACAGTAAGTTTCAGGCATGTGACACTTTCCTAGTCAGAGTTAGCAGCGGGTGCATTTCATGGCAAGAAGGAATACAACAAGCCTGTCATGAAATGCACCCCCCTCTATTGTCTGTTCTGTATATCCCAGCATCAAATGATTCTTACTGTACACTGAGGGCACTAGTATGAGTAACCACAGTAAGTTTCAGGCATGTGACACTTTCCTAGTCAGAATTAGCAGCGGGTGCATTTCATGGCAAGAAGGAATACAACAAGCCTGTCATGAAATGCACCCCCCTCTATTGTCTGTTTTGCATATCCCAGCATCAAATGATTCTTACTGTACACTGAGGGCACTAGTATGAGTAAGCACAGTAAGTTTCAGGCATGTAACACTTTCCTAGTCAGGTATAGCAGGGGGTGCATTAAGCCTGTCGTGAAATGCACCCCCCTCTATTGTCTGTTCTGTATATCCCAGCATCAAATGATTCTTTCTGTACACTGAGGGCACTAGTATGAGTAACCACAGTAAGTTTCAGGCATGTAACACTTTCCCAGTGTTAGCAGGGAGTGCATTGCACTTACATCAAATAGAAAACAAGGCCTGCCATGAAATGCTCTCGACCTGCATACGTTTCTTCCCTTCTACTCCAGCAATATGTACATTTAATAGCAAACATTTAATACCAATTAATGTGTATGTATAGGGTGGACAGGTCTGAAATCAGAATAGTCAATGGCAGGTGTGGGATTATGTTTTATTTTTTTCATTTATTTCATTGACTTAAACAATAAGAGTAATATTTCCTATCTTAAAAAAGGATTTGATGGTGAGAACATTTCTTTTGATGTTGATACATAGTTGATACATCGTTTTTAGTGCTTGTCTTTTGTAGGCTATAGGCATGTGAACCTTTGGTCCCTTTTCAGGACAGCTGATAACCTATTCTGGAGGCTGTTGTTTTCGACCTATCTGAACCCACCCTACGCGCAGGCTAACTGCATTAAAATCGCATGCCTTTGAACATTAGTATGAAGAGCCATCTGAAATACTTTGAACCTGCTACACAAAATAATTTTCCTTTGGTAATCATACTGGGGTATATTTCCTCAGAATGCGATGTCGTGGAGCAAGAATGTTGGTTCGCGTTCGTAACTATACAGTTTGAATGACGAATTGTAAGGATTTTCGATAACAAAGAAAGTATAATGTGAGACTTCTGTCTCCCCTTCGTTTTGTTGCGAATGCGATATCAAGACGAAATCCTTCACTATTTGATTCGCGCGTGCGGATGATACAACACCGGAAGTATTTTTTAGGTCTCGAAAAGAGGACATGTCCGGGTAAAAGAGGACGTATAGTCACCCTGCAGAGATAGCTAGTCGATAGGTGATGAGTAGGCAGGCTTGGTGTCAAGTGTCTCTGTCTCTCCAGGATGCAGTCTGTGGCGCTCCTGGTGGTCCTGCACTGTAAAAAAAAAAATCACGTAAAAAAACAGAAAGCACTGGGAGCAAAGTTTCCAGACCGATTCTGTAAAATTACAGTAAATAACCATACCACAAAATTACATGTAATAAGATGTAAAAATACAGAGCACGGTCTACAGTCAAAATTAATCAAATTATAGTTCATTACCGTTCTTAAATGTTGATTAAACCGCAAAAAAACAGAAATACTATGTTAAAATACATTTAAAAACTAACTACATCTAAGGTTAATCTCCGTAATTTTAGGGCATTTGTTTGTTACTACATGAAACATTCCAGTCTATTTAAAGTAATTAAATAAGAAATTTCTTATTAAATTTTAGTTTTTTTTAAGTATAATGACTAAGAAAAAAATGTATAAAAACGACAAATATATATTTACGGTACTACTCAGTCAATTTAAGGAATTAGTAGATATAAAAATGTTCATTGGACAGTGGAAAAACAAGCATAGTACATAAAGATAGCTACATTTACGGCCAATCAATATAAATGTAGGCTATCTAGTAGTTAATTTATGAAAACGCCCCGTGTACCTACAGTAATTTCCTGTAGAATTGTGGTTGTTTCAAGTAAAAAAAAAAACTACAACAATGTATAAATACTAAATATGTACTTTTAATGAAAAAGGAATGTCTGCACATGTACAGTATTAATCAGTCAATTTAACCCTTGTGTTATCTTCGGGTCATTGTGACCCATCAGTCATTGTGACCCACCGTTGTATTGCAACAACTTTACCGCGTACAAAAACAAAGTGAAGCATTTTATTTTAACTGTCGGGCTGTCTCAGACCCCCCACATCGCGAAGGTTAAAAGAAAATGCTTTTTATTTGTTTTTGTATTGTGTAAAGTTGTTGCAACACAACGTTGGTTCGTTGTGAACCTTCGGGTCATGTGACCTGAAGGTCACGAAAGCTAGTCAGACTCGTTAGATCAGAGAGGTTTATTAACATTGCATCGTTTGAGTATTGTAAAAGTCGAGACTTCAGGACAGGATGTATGGTCCAGCATTGGAGTACAAATATATAATTGGAATTGGATCAAAAGACCTGGGGCTAGTACAAGTACCCACTTATGACCGGGCATGTGGGTGGCAAATATGGAATCAAACATGTTAGTATCTTTTGAAACCAGTGTTTAAAAAAAATATTTATTACATTAGAAATAAAGGTTGTGTATCATGTAATATTCATGTGAGGCAAGGTTCAAAGTTTGGTGTAAAAGAAGGTTAAGATGATTTGAAAAGTAAATTATGAGGGACAAATATGTTAATTTATTAATGTGTGGATTAGTCAACCATCAGAGACCTACTGACTATTTCTTTCTGGCCACTGTAATATTGTTAGATAGAACTGTGCCCTTTCAGGTCCTGATTATCTTCTGCACTCTTTATATGCCTCTGTAAGTGTTTGTTGAAATGAATTAATGTCAATGTATTTGCTGACGTTTGTTTTGGGATTATGGGGACTTGGGCTTTGACAGAAACAACATTTGGAGGTACAAGCTTTTAGCTACAAATATAGTAAAGAAAGAGAGAGTGCATGAAAGAAAGTAACATGGACCAAACCACTAATGAAATGAGACTGGACTAAAGGAGAAAGAGCGAGAGCAGGAGAAAAAGAAGACACAATGAAGTGAAACTAATTAATTGGTTTCGTTGAATCCTCCTTGAACAGTGGAAGGCAACGTTGTCTCACAAAAGGCCATTACCGGTAATCAATTTAAATCTGTTTTAGTCTACCCACAGAAACCAATTAGGAAATTTAATTTGGCCTTTCTGATTCACAGCCTATGCGTGGAGAAGCACCCGTAACAACATCAGGAGGTGTTGTTAGAAGATAACAAAACTCATTGATCCCTCAGCAAAAAGGGGAGGATAAGAGGGATGAGGTTGTAATATTTGATTTAGTTTCTCGGATGGAGGACAAGCAACAGCAGCTTAAGGGCTCTTTTCTTAAAAAATTCAGAAAATCTCAACTGAAAACTCTGCGGTATATTGGCCATGTTGCCTAAAACCTCTACACAGCCCTTCTCACATACAGTACATTCAGCAAATAATGCATTCAGAATTTTGTCAAGGAGTCAAAATTGAGCTTTGTTGTTTTGAGCTGAAATACCATACACTTACTAGGAAATATACAATTCCTTCATTTGTCCACTAGGGGGAAACATCTGACTGCTTATAATGTTCACCATCAAAACTGTCAGCAGACCTAGTTCTTCTCTTCACTGATAGACTGAGAGAACAGACCCAGGTCAACTTATATTTACTCATCAAATTCTGGGTTTGGTACTGTCTACCGCAATGTCAGATGAGTTGAGTTAGTTTTTTGCAAGGAATGTTTTAGAAACAGCCAATTTCACTAGGAACCAGAAGTCAAGCCCAAATAGGCATGTCAGATGTTTTCAACATTATTTAGCAATGGTCTGACACAGGCTGCTCCTTGAGGTGTCGGCTTCAGAGCTGCCTGTGGTCAACACAGGGATAGGCTGGAGAGGAGAGGTGGAGGGCCTCAGCTTAGTCACTGGTGACCGACCATGACTCCCACATATACACACCCACCCACACGCACACACATTCCCAGCATAGAACGGCTGGACATCAGGAGACCCTGTCCACTAAAAGCTCCCTCATTGATGGACCCTTCAAAACGCCGTCTCGCATCCTCATCGATGAGTGATGCGCCATCAGCGTTTTGCTAACCGACAGTGTTGTCACGCAATCTGGAGGGTTTGCTGTCTGGCTGCGGCCCTCTGTTTGGAGTGAGGTGCCAGTCAGTCAGGCATGTCAGCCATCTTGGTTTGAGCAGCCGCTGTTCCTCTGAGCCCACAGATGTGCTTCCCCGTCAGCACGCTCACTCTTCGCCATCCTCCATTTATTGTTGTGAGGGGGGAAATGAGATGCCGTCTGTGTTTGTCACTCTAATGGGGAACATGTGCAGAGGTGACAGACAGGAGCCCTCAACAGCACTCACACACACACACACTCACACACACACACACACACACACACACACACTCACGATGAAGAAGCCACTCGTCCACTCGACTTCTACTCTACAAAAGCTCACACAAACAAACGTACACACTCAATAGACATTGATAGGAACAATCTGTTTCTTGATCCAGAACATTGTACTCCTCCTCCCTGTCCTAGCAGGGTAACTAGCACACACCTATGCTGACAGAGAAAAGTGGTGTTCAGCCAGCAGGTAGAGAGATGGAGAAGTAGAGCGATAAAGAGGTAGATACAGAGGTAGATACAGAGAAAGAGAGATGGAGTGCTAGAGAGGTAGTAATGGAGAGTTAGAGAGATAACGGGATGAAGTGATGGTTTTGCTCAGGGCGCAGGTGAAAAGATGGAGAGAAGAATAGAGGGATGGAGAGATGCAGTGAGACAGAGATGCAGTGAGACAGATGCAGTGAGACAGAGATTCAGTGAGACAGAGATGCAGTGAGACAGAGATGCAGTGAGACAGAGATGCAGTGAGACAGAGATGCAGTGAGACAGAGATGCAGTGATACAGAGATGCAGTGAGACAGAGATTCAGTGAGACAGAGATGCAGTGAGACAAAGATGCAGTGAGACAGAGATGCAGTGAGACAGAGCGGGAGGGTTGCAGAGAGAGAGACAGCGTGAAGGAAAGAGAGACAGCGAGGAAGAGATGCAGAGAGAGAGACAGCTAGAGAGACAGTGAAGGAAAGAGCGACAGAAAGGGAGAGACGAGGAGAGATGCAAAGAGACAGAGACAAAGAGAGAGAGAGGGAGAGATGCAGACAGACAGAGAGGGAGAAAAGCAGTGAGCGAGAGAAAGAGAGTCTCCAGGCAGCAGGGCTCACAGACGCTTCCCCATGTTGTCTTCATGTGTTATAGCAGCTGACATCTTTCCCCCACAGGAGCTGGCCTCGCTTTTACCTGCCCTCACCTTCCTGTGTCTCCCCCTCTCCACGTCCTTCAGACTTCATCTTCTCTCTCTCTGTTTCTCTCCCTCTCGCTTTCTCTCACCCCTTTAGTCCACTTTCTGTCTGTTTCCCATCTTTAATTTTCCCCTTTTTCCTTCTTCTGTTTCACTTGCTAACTGACTATATCAGACTGATCTATATTATGGCAAGACAGCAACAACAACAACAACATGAAAGGGGGAGGAGAGGGGAGGAGAGGGAAGGAGAGGGGAGGAAAGGGGAGGAGAGGGGAGGGGAGGGGAGGGGAGGGGAGGGGAGGAGAGGGGAGGGGAGGAGAGGGGAGGGGAGGAAGCAGAACTGTGGCTCTAAGGACCAGTTCAGTCCTACTGGGACAGCAGCCCCACACACTGTCATAGACACAGAGACTGAGTTCTACTCAGAGGGTGGGATCAGTTAAGCCTCACTGTGCTATGTGTGTTGGAGAGGGAAGGTGGAGATAAATAGATGGAGGTAGAAATAGAGAAAGAGGGAGAGAGGGAGGGAGAGAGCTCTAGTGGGGGGTACAGAGAGGAGAGAACACCCCTTCCTCCTCTTCTCCTCAGGTAGCAGAAGATGCATGTTCATTCATGCTCAGGGAGGGAGGAGAGGAGTGAGCAAAAAAGAGTAGAGGAGGGGAAAGGAAATAAGATGACAGGAGAGGAGAGGAAATAAGATGACAGGAGAGGAGAGGAAAGGAAGGGAGAGGAGAAGAAAAGTCCAAATCAAAGAGATTTATTATCATGTGCACAGTACAACAGGGTCATTCTGGATAATGCATTTCTTGTGACATGGCAAGCTACAGCTTAGAAAGAAAGGAGAGGAAATGAGAGGGTAGGGGAGGGGAGAAAGAGAGGGTGAGGTTGACTGTCACTGTGGGTTGTTGGCTCTTGAGTTGGTCCTATTAGTGGGAATAAAAGCAGGCCAGGCCCAGGTCCTCTTGGGAAGACCAGGCCAGGACTGAAGCTACCTTCCTGGCCTCCCCACTGGTGATGCTGGGGGTAAAGGACTGGAGGTAGCTAGAGATTAAGAGAGAGGGGGGGGGGAAGAGAGAAAGTGTGAGAAATAAGGTAATAAGGAGACTGACAGAAAGACAGACTAGACTAGAAAGACGAGAGATACTCTCAAAAATGACGAAGCCTGGAGCACACAATCCATACGAGCAAAACACCGTCTGAAAGAAATCTTTACCCTTCATTTAGAAAC
The DNA here is from genome assembly GCF_963692335.1 of Osmerus eperlanus. Classification (NCBI taxonomy): domain Eukaryota; kingdom Metazoa; phylum Chordata; class Actinopteri; order Osmeriformes; family Osmeridae; genus Osmerus; species Osmerus eperlanus. Next base: position 13,128,357 of record NC_085026.1, on the reverse strand, counting down.
CATTTAAGATGCATTAGCTCTCCAGTAATTACCTGGAACTTAATTATCACAATCCGCCGCAGACCAGGACCAAACCGCTGAGCTTAAGTTGGAGGAGCTGGTAAATGGATTTAGAGTTAATTTAGGGACTCAGAGAGTGAAACAGCCAGTGTGATGTTTGAAGCTACGAGTGTGGACAGCCATTCAGGAGAGACCTGAAGTCTCTCTAAAGAGCTGAAAACTTGTCTAATTTCAGTGCACACTCTGGTGTGTGGTGTGTGGGTGTGTATGTGTGTGTGCTTGTGTGTACATGTCCGCTAATGTGCCTCAGCTTTCCTTCAGAGTGGTTTGTGTTTCAGTCATATTTTTGTACTTCGGTTTGTAACCTGCCTAGGGTTGTTTTTATAACCTTGTTTATGTATAAAGAAATACACATAAACACATACAGACACATACATCTACATACGATGCATCCACATACAGTACCATATAGTATCTAGTCCCACAGAGAGATGGAGTTACAAAGAGTTCTTTGTGTGTGCATGTGTGTGTGTTCTGTCACAGCAGATGGAATGACTGCATTTGGCAGACAGTGTATGTGGCAGGGTCTGCATGTTCTTGGGTTCCTTAGTGTGCTTGTGTGTGTGTGTGTGTGTGTGTGTGTGTGTGTGTGTGTGTGTGTGGGAGGCTGTAGGTGGTGAGGGGAGCACTGTGCCTCCTTCCTTTAGAGGCCAGATGGTGTCAGGCCAGGGTGCCGTCCCCTGCTGATGATGTCATGCCTGAAGACAGATCCGCCAGGCTGAGAGAGCGAGAAAAGAGAGCAAAAAGGAGATACAGAAAGACAGAACGCAGGAGCTGCTACTCCCAGCGTATGACCGGGAAGCCATAAGTGGGCTGATGCAGCGTACCACAGAGACATGACGACAGATAAAGGTCATACGTGTCTGTTAATGAGAGTCTGTGTTGTACTGTGTGTGTGTGGAGAGTCGGGCTAATTGAGCCTGCGGTCCTAGGTATGGAGCCGGTGCACAAAGGCTGTGTGTGGAGACGACGAGGGAGGGGAGGACAGAACACGAGCGTGTCTCCTGTGTTCTCCGGCGAGTAAACGACGGGCGCCAGAGCGGAGGCTGAGGAACTAAATGAGGCCCGTGATGGACGCGGTGCCAGACACACACTCGTCTGTAACGATATTTCCCCCTTCCCTCGTTCCTGGCTTGCTCCTCGATAGCCAATCAGCTGCTCACACAAAGGAGGAATTAACATATTCCCTGGCACAGAACGGCTTCCTTAATTGCAGCTGCATCAAGCCACGCGGCCCTCTCTCTCCCCCTCTCTTTCCGCTTCTCCCACCCCCTCCTTCAGTCTGCGGTCTCCCTCTATCTCCTCTGTTCGCCGTATCTTTCCTCTCTCCATCCTTCCTTCCGCCGCTTTCATCAGTAGGCTATTGTTGTGAGATGATGAAAAGGATAGAGATGGGGAGAAGGAGAGAAGGTGGCAGCGGGGGGGGGGGGGGCTGAGGTTAGAGAGAAAGAGGGAGAGAGGGGGAAGGAGGAATAGAGACGGGAAAGGAGAAAAAGAGGGAGGGAAGGAGAACGAGTGTGTGGTGTGTGGGGGAGGGGGGTTGTGGGGAGGCTGGTGGTACTGTGACAATGCTTGACACTCAGCAATCAGCACAGCTTGTGTGCTCAGCGGACTGAAAACGACCAGATACTGCAAGGTCTCGCTCTTTCTCTTTCTCCCTCGTTCTCCCACTATCTCCATCTATTTCACGGTGTCTTTCTCTCTCTAATATTTTCAGTGGACTCTTCTTCCATGTTCTTAACCTCTGTCTGTTTGTTCTACTCAGCCTCTTTGGAATGGCACCTCTGATTGTACTTGCAGAGATTGCAGAGATACGTGACGAAGGTGAACCACACTCACACTTCTATGTTCATCATGCCTGATTTCTGGAGAGGCA